>NW_008349068.1:8758122-8784822 GCF_000622305.1 Nannospalax galili | reverse complement strand
GAGAGAGAGAGAGAGAGAGAGAGAGAAATGGTTACTTTGATTCTTGGAGGTTTCAGTTCATGGGTAGATAGACTTATTGCTTCTGTGCTTATGATAAGGCAATATTTTGCAGTGGGGAGCATGTAACAGAAGAAGGTGCTCAATTCAGGACAGCCAAGAAGCAGAGGATAGAGAAAAACACGAGTCTCAGGTGCCACAATACTCTTCAGATAAATAGCTCTAAGGGCCCACGCCTTTCCTGAGTCCTCACTTCTTAAAGTTTCTACAACCTCCCAGTAGCACCGTGCTTGGCCTTTGAAGAAGTTCCAGATCCAGGACACTGCATGGAGCAAACATTTACTGCACCATTATTTGAGCTGTAGATTTTCCACAAATTCTTTTGAACATATTTATAAAACTCTTTTGTATTCCTGAGAGTCTTTTATACACCATGAACTCTTAGGTTTTTATAATGCCTGTCTACATTTACTGAAATGCTCATACATACAGTGTTTCCTCTTGGTCTTTAATACGGTGAGTTACATTGAGTTTTAAAAAATTAACCCAGTGCCATATTTTCAAAATAAGCACCAGATGGTCCTACCATCACCCCTTTCAATATTTTGCTGTATTTTGTGCTAATGCTCATTTAAGAAAGATATTGGTGTGTGTAAGTGTGTGTGTGTGTGTGTGTGTGTGTGTTCATTCTTGTTCTAAACATAAGAATTAAAACAGTAAAGTATTAAAAGAAAACATAGATTAGTTTTTGCTACTTTCAGTAGGCAAAGTCTTCCTAGAACAGACATGGAAAACAATTCATATTTGAGCAAAAGCAACCAATCACACTAAAAAAAACCCTCTAATTATCTAACAGTATTAAAAAATACTGTTAAGAAAATGGGTATACTAGCCAAAGATTGGGAGAAAAAATTACAAATATCAAAGGACTGCTATCTGAGATATTTCAAAGACGTGTCGGACATTCCAAAGATTTTTACAATTTAATAGTAAAAAGGCAAATAACCTCACAGAATGGCAAAATGTTAGTTATTTTACAAAGAAAGGCACACAGATAGCAGCAAACACTTGCAGGTCACTTGTATTCAGGGGAATGCAACTTAATATGCTGTTCATAGGTGAAGCTGAAAACCCCTAACCTTGCACCAGAATGAAGTGGTAGTTCATCTTGCTTGTCAGATTGATTGGATTGGAAGACACATAGGAAATTCATAAAACTCACCTCTGAGTGTGTCTGTGAGGATGTTCCCAAAGACAATTGGACCAGGAGGTTTCTGACCTAGTGAATGTTTAAGTCGGTTTTAGATTTAAAACTCCAATAGGCTGTTGAGAAGAGGTGGGACTGTGGGAAGTGGAGCCTGGTTAGGGGATGCAGATTGTTGGAACATGTTGTGAAGGGTTTGTCTTGCTCAGACCTCTTCCATTTGTGCTCTGCTTTGCTTTCAGGCTGCCGTGAGTTGAACAGCTCCACCCCAGCTTCTGCCACAATGGATTGTCTCATCACAGGCCCCCAAATATGGAACGGCCTAACATGCACCCAACAGTTGAAACAAAGCCAAAATTAATATTTCTCCTTTAAAATGTGTTTCTCAGTTATTTGCCATTACAACAAAAAATCTGGTGTGAACAGTAGAAGGAAACATCATATATTGGTAAATATATGAAATCTTTAGAAATGAAATATTGTGTTTTAGGACTAAAATTATGCAACCACTATGAAAAACTTTTTTTAGGAATTTTTCCTTCTTGAATCATCCTTTCCAAGAGAAAGATGCTCTTCCTTGGAATTGAGTCATGATATCTTTTGTTTGTTATTGACTGACTCAAAAGAAATGATTGTGATTAGTTTTAGCAGAGTGATTTGAAGTTTCAGTGAAAAAACACACTACGCATCTTTTGTCACTGAAGCTTTTTGCTATGCTTATTTGTAAGATGAGCTTTGTCTTCTGGAAAGTTCTCCATAGCTGTCATGTATTAGTGTTAAGTTTTTAATATATCCACTTAGCTGTACATTATCTAAATTCACACCTTAACCTGAAAAGTACTGAAGGCTTTTTCTTTATCAAATGTATTTATGGCAACAGAGAGCTATACTGAAGACAATTAAAGAAATTGAATTAGAACATATTGTCACTATAGTTAATATGCGTAATTTTGAAAAAGAAGAAAACATTTTCAGAGTTCAAGAAATTTGGAAAGCTTAACTCATATGATCTACAAGGTAAATCACTTATCCAAACAAAAATAATAGTAATTAAACTGGCAACAAGTGTATTTTCTTATAAAACAAAACACATACTCCCTTAGGCTCATAATTTCATTCTCCCAAAAATGAAGTGTTTAATTTTAGAAATAGATTTATGTCCATAGCAGCTTTAGTCACAATATATCCTTGAAATTAGGAAGTGCCTAGGGGGTCCAGTAGGAAATTAGATACATTCTACTGTGCTCATACAAAGAAAACTACTCAGTAGGGAGAAGGAATTATATATTGATGAGCTCAACAACATGAATGAATCTCAATGACATTGAGTCAGAGATCTCCTACACATGACTGATTGCATATTATTTGATATTTTACCTGTGTCGGGGGGAGGGAGTGGTGGGAATAAACAGAAGAATAGCTTCTCTTGTTAGACTTGGGAGAGCGAACCATGATTATGGGGAAGGATGTGATGAACTAACCTGGGTGATGGTATTGTTCCATATTTTGATTGATGCTTGTATTGCACAGCCTGTGAATTTCTTACAACTCGTTGAATAACACATTTAAGAGTCATACATTTCATTATGTATCAATTTTACTTAAAATCATAAGCAAATATCAAACTCTAGATAATATTTATTAAGCGCATACAAATTGTTATATTGCTTTCAGTTGTTGTAACAAAATAGCTAAGAAAAAGAACTGAAACTTAAACAGGTACATTTTGGCTCATTAGTTCAGATGTTTTGTACCCTTTGGTCAATTGACTCCATTGTTTTTGGTCTTGTTAGGAGGCAAAACTATGATATCACGGGGTACATAAGAGTTACTTCATGGTATCTGGGAAGTATGGGGAGAGAAGAGAGAGAGAGAAATCGACAGAGAGAAAGAGGGAGAGAGATGATTCGCAGTCTCAGTTCAGTACACCCTCCAAGGAAAAGCATCAAGTGTCCTTCAACTAGGCTTCACAGCGTGAAGATTCTACCACCTGCCAATAGCATCAGCTGCTAGGGACCACACCACTACCACGTCAACTTTAGGGAACATTTAAGATCCAAATCATAGCCTACAAAGAAGTATTTGGGAGGAATCAAGATGTCTACAACTGACTTTGAAAACTCCTAAAGATAAATTACATTGGCCAATGCAAAGAGGAATAGAAAGATGAAATGATTTATTATAGAGCCAAGAAGAATGGTAAAATGTTGATAAAATCTGGGCAGTGAGTGTATGACTTTACTCTGGAATGCTTTTGAGAATTCTATACCTTTAAAAACTGTTATAAAAAAATTAGGAAGTATAAAATTCGTATATTTTCCATATTAAGTATTTCCATAGAATGATTGGTAGTTTTTCAGAACTTTTGGGTGCTGTTTTAAAATCCATATTATAAAACTTTCATAGGACTTGACACTTTCATTCATCTTTTATAAATTTACTCTCTTTAAATTATTTTTATTTGGTTCATATTCTACTATCAAATATCAAAGGTCTTAGAGTGGGTTCAAGAGACACACTGAGGCAGACTGTTTGGGGCTAAGGAGTCTATCAGAAGACATTAATGCCAAGGACATACACTCAGAGTCTAGCATGGGGAGGGCGCTGAGCAGAATTCAGGTATCAGAGGCAGACTGCATAACTGAAGAGCATTCACTCAAGAGAGGGATCAGAGCCCATGTAGCAGACCTGGGGAACTCTTCTTACACCTTTCTGAGGATGTGGGATGTTTCACTGCACAGGTCTGTAGCCAGGCTTTTTGATTCAGGAGACAGGGAAGTGGGTAGGGAGCAGGAGGTGTGACACTAATACCCCCTTTGATATAAACTGATTGCCCCAGGTGAAAGACCCTGTCACCTGAGAGTCTGTTAGAGATTAAGTGTCTTAGTCAGTGCCTGTCAGGACTTGTGAAAAGAGAAAGGCTACTGCGGGCGTTAGGGCCTGAGCAGCAGCTGGATTCTAGTATTACATTCACAAAAGCACAAGAATTTTAACAGAATTCCATTACACTTCTTTATTACTTACTTTTCTGTTGCTGTGATAGAACACCATGACCAAGGGAACTTACAGAAGGAAGAATTTATTTACAGCTCCAGAGATGAGTCCATCGTGGTGGGGAGGCAAAGCAGAAAGGTGAACATTCACCAGGTGAACATTCACATCTTCAAGCAGGCATAGGGAGCAAAGCAAGGAAATAGAAATGGGCTGTGGCTAAGAGCTCTCAAAACCCTCCCCAGTGGCATGCTTTCTCCAACAAGGCCACACCTCCTAAAGATTCCATGTTCCTTTCCAAACAGCACCACCAAGTAAGGACCAAGTGTTCAAACACTTGGAGCCTATGGGTGGCATTCTCATTCAAAACACCACAATTTCTTAAAGCTTTGGGCTTATTTTAGCAAACGGTCAACTTTGTTAATGTAGGTGTATGTTGTTGTGTGAGGCTTTTCCTGTAGAAGTGCAACGTGATAGTCTATTTATCCCAGAGAGACAACCTACTACAGACCAGATTAATGATCAAAGTCCAACTTGGTGAACTAATGAGTTTATTGTGGTTACTTAGAGGAGTACGACTGAGAGATTACAAATGATGCAAAGGTCAAAATCTCTGCTAGGCAGCTACTTCTTCAGGGTCTCCTCTCCCAGCAGGTGTTTACCACTCCTATGACCTTCAGTGGGGTCCCAATGAATCTTGTAAGTTTCAGCTTTCCCCAAAATGAGAGATTTGTTTACTTCCCGGATCCAACGATCCTCCCCCCTCCTTCCTTGAGGGAATATTCCAACTCAGGAAATAGCTGCATAACATATTTTCCAACTTATTTTTAGTTGCTTTATTTCTAACATGCATTTCATAGCTATAATGATAAAATAACTTGTAATCGTAATAATAGAAGGAGAGGAAAGGGAGAGAAGAAGGAAAGAAAGGAAGAATTTAGCCAAGTAACTTCAGGAAGAGTCAAAATCAAAGCAAAGGAATTAGAATGTAACGCAGAGGAACTATGTTTCAAATCTGGTTGCCCGCCTATAATTTTAAGATAAAAATCTATTGGAATAACTTGTTCAAACAATGTATTCAACTCTCTGATTTGGGGGTTTATTTCAATCATGTATTTCAATCATGTATTTCATTTAAAGAATTTCCAGAGCTTCCTGTGTTCCGTTAGTTGAAAACTAACTTTGAATAGTTTTAACAGAAAGAATTGAAGAGAAGGAATGTGGTAATACAAAGCAATGACCAGCAAATAAACCAAGACAAAACTAGATGAATACCTACTCGGATATAACATATTTGCAAATTATGTGTGGATGTTTAGAACAATTTCATCGAATATTTGAGAATGAAAAGAGATTTTGATTTTGAAAGAATATCCAGAAATTTATGTGTTGATTTCATCCATCTTATGTCATAAACAAGCTTCTTGTGCTCTTGTCTTTAAGGTTTTACTACAAGGAAAATCACACCTCCCTGTTAATCATACACATCAACTCTAATAGTGTTCAAGAAAACAGAACCACTATTGTCAAGATTATAAGTAACTAGCAGATATCTCTATCTCTTTTCCTGAGAAAGCCCCCAAGTTCCACTCAGAATACCCTGAAGTTGTGTAAGGCAGAAAGCCAGTCTGGACTACAGACCCCATGAGCTTATCCTCAATAGTTGGTGAGGTCGGTGCCCTTTACCCTAATTTAAAGATAAATGATAGCTTAAACTTGCAGGCTCTGACTATACTTAAGTTCTTTCTGTTAGGCTCCTACCCATCAAAATGTTTTGAAAGATAAAATAGGCCATAAATAAAGCAATGTATATATGTTGTTTCTTTAAATTGTTTTGTTGAGTTTTCTTCTCAAACTCCTAAATGGCTACTCATTTACTTTTAGCATCAGACCATTTCAGCTAACTGGATAAGAATAGTGAGACAACTCACCTTTCCTCTCCAAGGATAGCATAGCCTAAGCAGGTTTAAAATTTAGAAAATAGGAGTCTGAAGAGATGTGCTGGATAGCTTGAGTTGTCAACTTGACACATCTGGGTAGAGGGAACCTCAAGTGAGGAATTCCCTCCATGGACTGGCCCACAACCATGTCTATGGAGCGTTTTTTCATTGTTGTGTAAAGTGCAAGGGCCCAGCCAACTGGGAGCAGTGTCACTCCAGACAGCACAGGTCAGAGGAGCAAGCCAGTAAGCAGCTTCCTCCATGGCCTGTGCTTCAGTTCCTGCCTCCAGGTTTCTGCCCAGAGTTCCCTCAGTGATGAACTATGACCTGGGAGGTATAAGATAAAATCAACCCTTTCCTCCACAAGTTGGCTTTACTCAGCCCTTTTATCACAGCAATAGAAACCTAACTAAGACAGTAGTTAAGAGCACCAGCTGCTCTTGCAGATGACTCAGTTTCAGTTCCCAGCACCCATATAATGGCTAACAACTGTCTGTAACTCCAGTTCCAGGGGATCTGACACACTCTACTGACCTCCACTGGCATTGTATGACATGGGTATACTTACATACATGCAGACAATGCATTCATTAAAAAAAAATAATAAAACATTACAAAAGAATAAAATTTAGATAATAAATCAAGATTTGAACTAACTGAATCATGCAGTGTGAGTTTAAAGATTACTAATTGTGCTGATTTTAAAGAAAGAGCTATTAAAATCAAATTTAGTTAAAGCTTTAAATGAGGCCAGATTGGGACTTCTTTTGTGTGCATGTGCCTGTGTATATGTGTGTGTGTGTGTGTGTGTGTCTGTCTGTCTGTCTTTCTCTATATGTCTGTGTGCACCTGTGTGTGTGTATTTTAACTCTTTTGAATATAATTGTAGTAGAAACTGGTAAGGGCCTTTTTGGACACAACGTAATTTATATTAACAACTTTACATATACTTAGATCTCTGACTTAATAACTAAATTTCTAAATTCCTTTTTTCTAACCAGAAGAAGAAATTCATTAAGAACTGCATGTAGGGCTTTAATAATTATAATAATTACAATAGAAAATAATTTAAATGTACATAATTAGGATATTTATTAGAAAAATATCTGTATAAAATATAATACAATGTTTATAACTAAATATAATTTATTCTCTGGTGATTATATTCAAAATGCATTGGTGATTTTTAAAAAAATGTTTAAAAATGTTGGGGCTGGAGAGATGTCTCAGTGGTTGAGTACAGTGACTGCTCTTGCAGAGGACCTGGGTTCCATTCCCAACACCCACATGTAAGCTAACAACGATTCTTAACTCCAGTTAAAGAGGATCAGACACCATCTTCTGGTCTCTGTGGGCCTTGCATGGCATGGGTGCATTTATGTATTTATAGATAAAAACACTCATACAGATAAAATAAAAATAAATCAAAAAGTCATATAATGTACAAAATTACATTAATACAAATAGACAAAAATATAATAACAGATATTTCTAAAGTTGAGAAAATTAAACATGGTGCTTATAATGACTAGGTGTAGGTAAGATTACAGATAATACCTTTTCTTTATTTTCCAAGTGTTGTTTGACAAATGCATACATCCTTTTACTATCGGAGAAAATGCTAACCAAGCATTTTTAATACTGAGAAACATACTGGTGCTTTAAGCATTAATTTCAGAAATCCTCCTTCATTCCCATATTGGATATAATGAAAGGCATAGGGCAGGGTGGTGGGGCCTTGGGTAAGCCATTCAAACTTTCTGTGACTTATTCTAGTCTTCGATTAAATTTGATTTGTGTGTTCCTCAGGAAGAAAGGGATTACTTGGTCCACAAACTCAGATGCATAATAAACAGATATTATTTTTCTTTCATAATTGAACTATACTCCAATTTTAAGCACATTGGGGTCTGAAAAACAAGTAACATCCCTAAATAATATCTATGTCTTAGAAAACAAGGTGCTTTTTCTATGGCTCAGTGTTTCTGTGGATTTCAACTTTGTTGATATATTCCTATTACCAGAGTCTAGATAGTGAACTGGACAATAACTTACTCCAGAATTTCGGTATTGTTAAAGTTCTCTGAGGTAAGGATTTTCATGATGGCAGTAGATGAACATAAAATAAATGATATGATGGAACAAAATGAAAATGCTACCAAAATGACAGTACAAAGACAGTCCTTGAATCAAATGTTTTCCTGTGGCCTCAAGCTTCCCAAGCTTTCATTTTTCTTTTCTTTTCTTTCTTCCTTTTTCCTGTAGCTTGTTTCTACCAAATCCTTCTAACAAAAATGAGGGACTGCTGAGGGACGTCTGAGTTCACTAACTTGACTGGAGAGATCTTAACGTATATGACAGAATGCATGAAATCTGGTGGGGCGGGCTATGGGGGAATCTGGATTGGGGAGGGGGTCTAAAGATGACTAAGATGTTTTTTATGAAATGCACAAAAAGTCAATTAAAATATACATTAAAAATGCTGGTCTGAATCTTCTGTTTTTACTACCTTTAATTTGTTTTCTGAGACAGGGGCTAGCTATGCAGCCCTGGCTGCCCTGCACTCACTGTGTAGATCAGGCTGGCCTCCAACTTTTGTCTTCCAGCCTCTGTCCCCTGAGGGCTGAGAGTACAGGCATGTGCCACCATTCCCATCCATATCTGAGTTAGTAACCTTGCTCTTCATTAGTATTATTCTGAATGTTACACGATGGCATAAGTAAACTTGGACAAGTCCTTTACATCATGAAGACTTCTATCTTTTCAGAACTAAAGGCATAGAAATCATGGGTAGAGTAGTAGTGTTGTGTACATGAAGCCCTAGGTTTTATCCCAAGCACTAGGTAAAAAACAAAAATGCAACTTGTCTAGAAGTTATGGGGAAAGCACTTTGGAGAAATGGCTAATGGTATACAATACAGTTCTGTTGAAGTTGACATTTGGAGAAGAGGGAAAGGTGTAGGTGGCAAATGTCTAAATATTAATGTGTTAGAAAACATAAAATTAGTAATACCACGACCCTAGTTATGAAGAATTTTAAGAGATTAGTAATGTGACATTTTTATTAAAATTTAAAATATGCATACTCAACACCAAATAAATCAACAATTGGTTTTCTTAGTTTTCATAGCCCAAAGGCCAATGTTACCAACTCCACAGAATTTGTTTTGATAGGGCAATAAAACAGAAATGCAAATTATATGAAACTCTCCAATTAGTCAGTTAGATGCAGATATGGGCTATTCTGGTTATAATAATTCCACTGTAGACAAAACTGCGAATAAGGGAATCTCATAACTGTGTTGTCATTCTTTAGAAAAAGAAAAATAATCTTTTATGTTAAGGTTAGTGTTAAAGGTGCCATTTCTCATCACAACAAGCAGGTTTATTTAAAAAGCTTAAAATTGTGGGACCACCGAGGCTGGAAAAATGCCCAATTCCAATCAAGAAGGCTAGCATTTGCCAGGTACTGGGACTTTCTACCTTAGCAGATATCCTAACTTTTACCTGAAGCACAGTCCTGTAGAAAAAAATCCCTAGAGCAACTCAAAGTCTTCATTCTTTAGAAATCCTTTTCAGTCTCAGATGTTTCTTTTTCATTATATTCTTCTGTGGTCTTATTATACCTTTTACACTAATGACTGGAGTAATTACTGAAATTGGAAATTTTTGTGTGTGGCTCCTTGCTTCTCCACCCAGGGCTTGGCTCCCAGGTACACAAAGATGGCGGCCGCTGTGGGAAGGCTACCCAGGTCTTGGTTGTTCTGCATGTGAATGTCTTTTCCTGGGATTTTTCTGCCTCTGGAGCCCTTGAGGCCTGTTACTTTTAGAAGAAACTGCTTGGCAAAAACACTGTGATCTGGCTCTAGTTTATCAAGCTTTGCCTTTAGTACCAGTTCCACGCCCCATGCTCCTGCTGTCATGCCACATGCACCCTATTTTAAGGCCACAGCCATCATCAATGGAGAGTTCAAGGAGCTGAGCCTCAAACACTTTAAGAGGAATACTTAAATGCTTTTCTTCTAGCCTTTAGATTTCACCTTTCTGTGTCCTACAGAAATTGTTGCTTTCAGTGACACAGCCAACGAATTTCATGGTGTGAACTGTGAAGTGATTGGGGTTTCAGTGGATTCCCAGTTTACCCACCTTGCCTGGATCAATACACTAAGGAAGAATGGTGGTTTGGGCCACATGAACATTACACTATTGCTGGATTTAACCAAGCAAATAGCCGAGACTACGACGTGCTGTGGGAAGGTGCTGTCATTGCATGCAGAGGTCTCTTCATACATAATCGACCCCAATGGTGTCATCCAGCACCAGAGTGTCTACGACCTCCCAGTGGGCCACAGTGTGGAAGAGACCCTCTACTTAGTTCAGGTGTTCCACTTTGTGGAGCCCCATAGGAAAGTCTGCCCAGCCAACTGGACACCAGAGGGCCCCACGATTAAGCCAAGTCTAACCAGTTCCAACGAGTGCTTTGAGAAGGTCCATCAGTAGGTCATCCCTTGTCCAGTGCTCACCTGCAACATCTTGTGCAAGAAAAGAGCCATATCTGGAATCCTTTCAGCATTCTGAAGATTATTCATAGATGGCACAAACCAATCATGCTTGTGTTTATAAATACCACTTTCCATACCGGCTAAGACTTTCTCTAGGTGGCTATTGAGTTCATAGGCCTCCTTACTGGGGACATCTTGACAGCTAGTGAGTTCCTACAGAATACCTGGTCCCCTGTTTCTCAGACCGTGCCTTCAGAGGGTAAACATTCTTCTCCTCAGCCTGACTTGAACCTTCTGCTACCCGAAAGTCTTACAGGCTCTGAAAGTGCCTGATCCAGGTTCTGAAATTTCCTTTTGAATTTCTGTGTATGAAACTGAATTTCCCCTTAGGATAACAAAGATCATAGTTTGACATTGTTACCACCAGTAGTCTAAATTAACTCTTGAATATATGTGTGCTGGGAATCATGTCATCAGAAACACAGTGGTAAAGTGACTGAAGCAGTCATGTGTGGTCCCTGTCCTCGACAGAGCTGTATTACTCACTGTATTCATGAACTGACATAGTAGCTGTGTGTATTCTGAGATATTGATAAGGGTAATATGAAGGAGATATGTTTAATCCAGGGATTGAATTTTTAAAATCCCATACTCATTTTCCTTCTTCAAGTGCTGTGTATAAAATATATCATAGATTAAACGTTTTTAAATGTTTGCATTTGAACAAAAAGAAAAAGAAATGTTTGTTTCCTCCCTCTTCCCCAAACTGTATATTCTTATAAAGCTAGAACCAGGTCTGTTGGTTCTTGTGAATACCTAGTATACTAAGCAATGCAAGCTTGTTGGATGAAGCTTGAATAGGGATACACATCTTGAGATCAGCAATACCGTCCGTCTCTTAAAACAGGATGAATAATTTCAAACAAAATCTTCTCATAAAGTAGGTTGAATAATTTCAAGCACATACATAAGTAGCTTTGGTAAGCAAAAATGTTTGTCTGCATAATTTTATATTTTGGTTTTTAAAAGAAAACCAAGTAGACTACGCAAATATTCTTTAGTTCAGAAAATGAGGAGAGCACCTAGTTTTAAAGACAATTTACCAATTATTGGGGTGAATAATTGATTTAAAAAACTCAACAATTATAAATCATGTATTGAAATTTGTTAGAATGACTCCCCTTCTTCTGGCCATTTTTCTAGTCAAGTGAGCATCTATCAAGCTCTCAGAGGTGACTTGGATGCCTGGAGTTGGTTTACCATCAGGAGGGAGACATGGCAGGTCTGGCGATCCTGACAGATAACTTTGACATTGGGAATATATAAATTATCATTCTACTTATCTGTTATCTGTTTCCTCCTCCGTGATTAGACACTGAGAATCAGTCCATCAGCATAATCTCATCTGGAAAGGCTGACATCATGGGCTTCTCAGGCTGTGAATCTAACCTCTTCAATATCACATTTTTGAGGCATTGCAGTTAAAAATTGTACCTGAAGTAATGGACTGGCCAAGCAGCCTTTGTTTATAGTAATTCTTGGAAGCATTGGTTGGCAGCTTAAATGTTCTAGTTTCCAATTAAAATCTGTACAACATAATTGCCTCCATCAAAAATAATTTTGATTTCAGGAGCTGGAGAGATGACTCAGTGGTTAGGAGGACTTGCTGCTCTTGCAAAAGACCTGAATTTGGTTGAACCTATATTAGGCAGTTCACAACTGCTTGTAACTCCAACTCCAGAGACTGTAATGCTCAGTCTGGGCCCCTGCAGAGTTCTGCACTCATGTACACAGTCCCAAACACAGATATACACATATAGACATGGTTTTGTAAAATCTCATTTTCTTCTTAAGCTTCAAATGTATGCAGTGCCCTTAATAATGATTTCTGACATCACAAGGAAAACTGCAATAAATTTCCTTTAGCATGTTTTCTTTTCGAATTGTATTCTTAGGCATGTGAGAGTGAGTTAGACCATATACCATGAAGTAGATTTTTCTGGATCACGATGTGAAATCTAAAATCTTAAACAGCCCCCATGGCTTAGACGCTGCTAATCAGAATAGTTGCCAGTCACGAAGCAGGTACAGAGGGGCAGGGCATTCAGAGGCTTTGTGCTCTCACACAGTCCACATGACATAGACTTTACATGATCTCTCTCTCTCTCTCTCTCTCTCTCTCTCTCTCTCTCTCTGGTATGTATTTGTTCATGTAGGTGTGTGTGTATGTGCATGCAGCTGTGTATGCTTGTGTATACTGGTGGATGTGGAAGGCAATGTTGTGTCTTTCCTCAATCATTCTCCACCTTTAATATTTGAAACAGGGCCTCTCACTAAACCTAAATCTCATTGATTCAGCTAAGCTGGTTGGCCATTGAGTTTCAGGGATCCCCCTTGCTTCACCTCTTTTCAGTGCTGGGGTTACTGACATGCAAGTCTGTGCCTGGCTTTTTACATGAAGTCTGGGGATCCAAACTCAGGTAGGTCTTCCTGTGTATAGCAGGTACTTTTCTGGCTGAGTCATCTCTCCTATATGACCTTTATTTAACAAATATAATCAACTTGTATTTCCCAATGAAGAAAGGGGAATAACCAAGGCAATTACTGAAAGTCTTTGCAACACCCAAATGAGAACTTTATAGCCAGTGACATTTTGAGCAAAATAAAAATTTAAATGAAAATATTCTTGTACTACATGATTATTTTGTAGGCATTATTAATCATGTTAGAACATGAACATAGCACTACATTTTCCAATACATAAATATGACTGGTATGCAGTTATGGAAATAATGGCTGTATTTGTCCTTGCTAATCTGTTAATGCAGTGTTTGCATTGATTATCTAAGCTGATGTTTCTGACCTGGTCCTGATCCAGATTTTTGTCCTTTTATTATAATGCTGGTAACTTTTAAACTGCATGCCAGCTGGATCATTCCTAGGCCATGAAGTCATCTCAGATAAGGACACTATTATCAAAGATGCAATGGGACAGGACTTTCATAATATGGAACTAGAGTCCAAAGCCAACAGATTCAACTGATGAATTAGGTGGTTACATTGGCCATCAGAGGAATCATTAAGTGAGATATCTCCACCATAAAGCAGTAAAACACACACTGAATAAATGGAATTTGATGAGAGCCATTGTCAGGCGCAGTTCCCTCTCTGTAAGGCATGAGAGGTAGGATTGGACACACAATTCAGAGACAGAATTATTTTTAGAGGTATAAGCTAACAAGGACAATATTCCCAAATAATTGTTTTTTTAATAAGGCCATTGAGAATATCTGAAGTTGAACTTATCCTTGTACCTCTCTAAACATAAAAACAGTGTTGTGAACAGGCATTCAAGGGGCAGTTTTCACACTTCTTTACCAAGTCTACTACAAAGTCTCATCACTAGACTTTTTCAAACTCGGGCTTCTATAGAGAAACAGAAACTTCAAAACTTATTCTGCATTATTTAGGTTGCAAAATTATCGTTTGTTTCTTAGTAATCAAATCTTAAGAGAAAGACCAGAAATTTCCTAAAGGAGAAACATTGCAGCGGTTCTTCTGAAAACTCATTTGTCTTGCTCATGAATCAAATGTGTGATTGTTTATCTCATATATTTATAAAGGCAGAATAGATTTCGTTATTTTCACTGAGTAATAAAATTGAAGTTTTATTAAATTCTACTAGGTTATTAATTAGTGCTACGGGCATTCAAAAACTGAGATTGGTTAAAACCAGCAGCTGCAAACTATTACTTCTGAGGAAAGAAGGAACAGGACACCATCACTATGCTTTGGAAAATTATCTCAACTGAAAAGTTAAAAAGCAATAAGAAATTCTGCAGTGAAGTGTAGAATTAGATATTGAGATGAATTCAATGCTTATGAATTCAGTGTTTATGAATATTGAGATAAATTCAAATGTTTATGTAGGTAAGGAAAACAAATTTTTGACAAAATGTCATTTTTCTCTCTTACTTCATATTTTACCCAAACTTACAAATATCATATGTAAAACAGTGAAAAAGACGAAAATAGGGTAAATTTCCCACTTAGGAACCATTTTTATTCTGCCTAATGATGTGGATTTATATTGTTAAATAATTAGAAGTAATCATTTGGAGCAAGCAACCAAATAAATTCTTAGCTCTTGAACATCACTGTCTTTTCTAACAGATTTGAAACTAAACAGTGTCCATCATGTTTTGAAAATATTTTTTAATATTTTATTTATTAATTTTGTTTTATGTGTATGAATGTATTGCCTGCATATAAGTAGGTGCATCTATGTCATGCAATTCCTGTGGAGGTCAGATTATCTACTCACACATGTGTCATTGTTGTGTGTGTGTGGTAACATTTCCAAAGTCTTGTGTGTGTGTGTGTGTGTGTATATGTGTGTGTATGTTTGTGTAGGTCAGAGGTCGATGGTCCAGTGTCTTCCTTTGTCACCTTCCACTTTATTTTTTGAGACAGAATCTTCTCATTCAATCTGGAGCACACTGTTCTGCTAGACCAGCTGACCAATGAGCTCTAGGGCTCCTCCTGTCTCTGCCCCCAACCCAACAGGGGTTGAAGATGCTTCTTGCCACCTTGATGGCTTTTGTATGAGTGCCGGGGACCAAAATTCAGGTCTTCAAACTTCCATGGCAGGAACTTAATCACCAAACCATTGCTTCAGCTCCCAAAGAATTTCTGCCAGCCTTTTGAGGTATATATTACCATTATCTGTAGGCGTTATCTCTTAAATTTAAAAAAACATGTTTATTTCACTGTTGGAAATTCCTTTCTTGGCCTCCACTAAGTTAGACCAGTGAACCATCAATGAATTATATAAGCACTTCTGATATATACAAAAAGAATTAGGGTCCAATTCAAACATCATTATGCCACTATTTAGTTTTCATTAAAATACAAGATAAGCACAAATTCTTCCAGAAATGTGAAACTAATTTAAGTGATTACTAAACGGTTATACTGTTTTGGATAATGCTGTCTCAATGTAGACTGCCTCGGAACTCAAATGGCTCTCAAGGTTTCTAAGAGATTCTGAATCTCAGAAAATACAGATGTTTCAGCTTCCGGTCAAAGAATTAATGAGAGAATCCAAGGTGGGTCTAAAAATTTATTGTGCTACTGTATCAACCATTTTCCTTTATTTAAAAATGGAAATCCTTTAGGGGGACCAAATAACAAAGCAGGAAAGGAAAAAGACTAAAAGGAAATTGGAGCGACACGAACCTCACCAGTGGGGCATGCCATCACTGCGGCCAGGTTTCAGCACCCATTGCAGCTTTCAGTGCTGAGGTTCTGTGCATGGCAAGTCAGATTCCCCAGAGGTGTTCAGAATGAGTTGAGAGTCAGCCATGTCCCAGGCTAATAAAGGAATTATTCAAAAGCAAAGGTTGTTTTGGAGTGAGTATATACAATACAGTTTTTTTAAGTGGGGTTCTTACTTGAATATTTCTAAAAACATTCATTTAGTCTTTAAAAATAGTCAATTGCTGAAGGGATAAAGGGGAATGGTGGAACATGAAGGGTTAAATGTGGTGGGAGAGAGGATGGCAGGGTAAAAGAGGGAGTATGGGAAGGATAGTACAAATGACCTTTGAAAATATATGGAAACCTACTATAGAAGCTTCCAAAAATATATACATATACAAAAATTTAAATGCAGTTACCCTCTAGTGGGGAGGATGTGTGAAATATTTCCCCAGACACCATAGGCTTTCAAACAAAAAACCCAATGCCAGATATGGGTTACTTCTTTTTGGGTTGTTGGCCACTGGGATCTCATATATATCCCCCTAAACATTACAGGCTATTACCATTGCTTGTGATTACCCTCCAGAACTTGATGGTAAGACACTGTTGCTGAAGGCATCACATACCTGAGTCATAAAACATCAAGAAATCAAGCTGATACAGACCTGGAAGCTTCATCCCCACTGGCTAATTTTCACAGTGCTGGAAGGTGCTATGCATGCTATTGGAGGAGAAAAACCACCTCTTACCCAATTGTGAACAATGCAAGCTGGCCTGGCAAGATATGCCCACTGGCGTAATAGTGGCACAACTAATATAGGAGTAACCAACACATCATGCTTGGATTTAAATTCTATTTCTCAAAATGGAACTCATACCTGATACTGTTAACTGAGGGAAAACAACAACAACAACAACAACAACAAAATACCTGTGGCTAGCTAGGTCATATAGACCCTTTTAGAGAACTTAATACTATTATTCTGCTAAATAGATAGAGTAATAGGCTGCCAAGTTCTTAGTATTATACCCATAAATCAGCGCACCTCTCAACCCTCAAAAGAGAAGTTTCTTTTTTATGGTGGGCAATAATTAATACAGAGACACACAACTTGTCAACATGCAGAGATGAAGGGATCATGGATTGACCAGCTTCAACTAGGACAGAAATATCACATCCCTACTCCCAAGGCTCAGAGATCTAATTGGAATAATGGGTGGAAAGACTAAGAGCCAGGCATAGTGGAAGTTTGAAGCAAGCGAGTACATCCTGGGTATAACAATGCCATTACACATACGAACTCACAGTGACTGTGATTTCATGCATAAGACTTGTATTAGATCAAGTCAGTCAGAATTCCAGCATGAATGGAGAAAAGGTTCATGAAGTTCTATTTCCAACTGGTGACTGCTGGAGGAAGGAGAGTCAGTTTTTCTTCAGGGATTCAGCTCCTGTGAAGCTACCCATTCTCCAATAGATGGCCCCACATTCATACACATACAGGCAACACTAAGTTATTTATTATTCTTATTTTATGTGTATGAGTATTTTACCTGCATGTCTGCAAGTAGGTGTACCTATGTCATGCAATTCTCATGAAGGTCAGAAGAGGGTATCAGATCTCCTGGAACTGGAGTTACAGATGGTGGTTAGCTGCCAAGAGGGTGTTAGAAACCAAACTTGGGTCCTCTGGAAGAGCCAGTGCTATTAATAGCTGAGCCATCTCTCCAGCCCCCTCAAAGAGTTTTTAACAACAAAAAAGAGCACATGAAGTCGGAAGGGAAAAGTGTTTGGGGAATAAAGAAGGAATTGCAAGGAAGGAAAAAGGGTGGATTTGATTAAAACTCTATTATATGTCTATGAAATTATCAAAACAAGAAAACAGAAAAAAGCCATTTGATGTTTCTGAGATGGTTTATATTTCTCATCAATGACACATATTCTTTGCAATTCTATAAGTCAAACTACAAAAAATATTTGAATAAGTAAAATATCCCTTCTACAATTGGAGAACACATTACTAAGTTATTCTATGAGTAACCTCTAATTTTCTTTTTTCTTCTTTCTTTCTTTCTTTCTTTCTTTCTTTCTTTCTTTCTTTCTTTCTTTCTTTCTTTCTTTCTTTCTTTTTTTTTGTTGTTGTTGTTTTGAGAGAGGGTTTCCCTGTAGCCCCAGCTGTCCTGGAACTCACAGAGATCTTCCTGCCTCTTTCTCCTCAGTGCTGGGATAAAAGACGAGGGCCACCACACCCTGTGTAACTTATAATTTTAATTCCTCAAGGGAATTGATATTGTGCCTAAAGCTGCTGTCAAGGCTTCTCATCTGTTCCCTATGGCCATGTGCATGTTCAAAATGAATTTCAACATTTCCAGAATAAAATTATCATTTTATTAAAGAACAGTATTTTAACTTTAACTTAACTACATAATTCAGGTAACATACCTGAAATAACTATCTTTGATAAAGTGTGAAAACTAAGGATTTGAGATGTTGTTGTTTATTTTATAAATATTGGTAGAGCAAAAAATAGGAATAGTCTTATACAAAATATTTTCTTTTTTTAGAAAAAAATTTAAATTATATTGGGAAATATAAAATAAGAACTTTCAAAGATGAACAATATTTAAACCTCATTGTAGTCTTGTCCCCAATACTTAACACACAGACACACGGATACACGTTTCTTAACCATTAATGCTATTACATCATACATTTAAGGGTGATTTTTTTAGCTTTAAAATTATATAATTATATGATTGATTGTTCAATACGTACATTACTATAGATAAAATTAGAGACTTTGAGGCTATAAAGAACATTTATGATGAGCAATTAAACTCTCAAGAGTGAACACTTTTGAAAATATTCAAATAGTGATTTTTATGATTTTTTGAGTGAAAATAACATAAACTTAACAAGAAAAAATTAAAGAGAATTACTGGGCACAGCAGCACATGCTTTTAATTCTAGCACTTGGGAGGTAGAGGTAGATGGATTTAGACCATATAGCAAGTTTCAGGCCAGCCAGGGCTACAGAGTGAAACTCTGTCTCAGTCATCAATTAATCAATCAATCAATCAATGAAAAGAATACAGCCTGTGCAATTGAAAGTCCAAAAATAGAACTTGATTGGGATACAGGTGGTTTATGTGTACTGTTTTCAGGATCTTTTTCTTACCCTAGAATGCTTTGCTCCATGTGCATTTCCTTCTGAGGAAAGTATGTTCCACATGAAAAGAAAAAAGAAAACTGAGCACTCCATCCATATTTTTATTGTGTTTAAGCCAAAGAATGAGAGTTATTTTCTGTTTCCACATGATAGATTTTTAAAATACCTTATTTAGTATTTTTATTTTATGTGTATGAGAGTATTGTTTGCATATATGAAAGTACACCCATGTCGTGCAGTGCCCTCAAGGTCAGAAAAGGGGTCGTTGGAGTCATGGATGATAGTTAACTGCTATGTGGGTGCTAGGAATCGAACTGGGGTGCTCTGCAAGAGCAGATAGTGCTATTAAGTACTGAGCCATCTCTCCAGACCCTCAGCACCATGGATCTTAAAGGAAGTCTTGATTGGTCCGCTTATGGAGCATCCCTTATCCAATCACATTGAGAAAGAGTATATATTGGCTCTACCAAGGTTAAATGCTGTTGTGGAGGTAATGGGGGAAGAAAAAAACTGTGAGGCAGCTCCATCAAACTGCACAAAATAAATTTGCCATAGGTAAATAGTTTCAGAAGCAATATGTGACTAATATTTACTGAACATAAATATGCTACCAATTCTGTACAGTAAATTTCTGGATATTTAGTATGTGATTATTGGCATCTCTGTTGTTCACTTAAAGTGCATACCTTAAAATTTTCCAACAGATATTATATGAGTTCTTATTATCATGTGCCTCCCAGTTTTAGATATTAACTAGTGTTTTTCAGAAAGTGTCATTTAAATTGTCGATACTGCTAATAAAAACTACATAACTTGATTACTGTCAAATATATTGTCTTTTTCAAATGTAACATAGAAAAATACTGCTTCTCCAGATTCTGGCTAAGGTCAAGTATAAAAGTAACTTGGAAATATTGAAGATGAAGTCTTGAAATAATTTCTGAAATTAAGAAATTGGAACAAAATGAGTAAAGAATGGGAAAAAGCAGTGTTTTTTAAGACCAAGTACTGAGTTGTAGATCTCACTCTAAGCAACTATTTTATATTATTTCAACAGTTTATGACAATCACCCTATAAGAGATACTGACATTTTTTGAAAACTTAACAACAAAATATGGACTTAGAGAGATTAAGTAACTTGAATATTAGACATCTAGTGTTGGACAATGTGACTGAAAATTCTGCTGTAATTTTTTTTACAAGAGTGAGAAAAGATGAAGAGGAAAGACGAGGAAAGGGATAAGGGAGGGGGAAGAAGAAGGAGGGAGAGGAGGAAAAAGGAGAAGGGACTATCCCAATTGTAGAGCACCAGCAGTGAATAACCGGTCTCTGTGCTAAAACCACCTAACAGTTAATTTTTGTCTCATCCTTCTTTTCGTGTTTTCTTACAAATGTTATTCCTAAGGACACTCTTCAATATAACTTTTATATTGAAACCTCTATTTCAGACTCATCCAGTAAACAAAGCTTATGACAGTTGATTGAAAGTGTAATCCCAGGATAAAGAATTTAAAGTGTTTAAACGGAAATCATCTGCTGGCTAGCCAGTAGGGACCATGTATTACTGTAATATGTAGAAAATTCCTTACACAGAGTAGCAATGCCACTGTTAAATCTTTCAAATGTACATTACAGAAAGTAAGGTAATGTAAGGAAAGACACCAAAAAATACAATGGAGGAAGTTATAATCATAAAAATCTGTGTGGTGGGGGAGGAGGCATGAATGAGAGAAGGAGTCTGGATGTGAGTGGGAAATATTGTATGAAATTTTCAAAGCTCAATTAAAAAACAACTGTGCTGAGGATTGAGGATACAGGAGAACTGGAATAATAGTAATAAAATCTCTGAAATTAACAAATGACATTGATACATAGTGGCACTTTTATCTTGGGGGGTAATCAACAGATAACTAATTGGATTAAAGCCTACTCAATGGGAGGAAACTCATGAGTGGTACTGTAACCATAAACAAAGACATGTGGCTGAAGAGGTCATAGATCTTAGAGAAAACCCTAAGACTGTCACATCCCAAGAAATATGTAATTTCTTACTATGTGCAAAATGTGGATCCATATATTTACAAACAAGTATCTCAGTCACCACTCATCAAAGAACCTTCATTTGCAGTAGAGACTATTAGGGAGTTCTACAACTGATCACACACAGACATGGTCTGTGAGTTGCCTAAGCATAAGTGGCACATCTATAATGCAACCTCTCCTCCTAAGGCTCATGGAACATAGAACAGGGAGTAAAGAAGGCGCTAATGCATCTCTCAGTTCTCATCAATGAAGCTCCCTCATGCAACAGAGAACCAGGAACACAAAAGACACTAATGGAGCCTGCAGAATGTGGGTCCTAGGACAGGACTTCTATATTGAACTCCTCCCATCCAGGTCTCAAGGACTATTGCAGAAGAGAGGGTGGAAAGATTGTAAGAACCAGGGAGGAGGTGCATAACAATACGGAAATGGAGTCCTACAGGCTCTTAAGACCTTGCTCATATGAACCTACAGCAATGGTATCAGCACGCACAAGGCCTGAGCAAACTCAAGTAGACAAAACCCCAGCACAGAACTGTGGAAATGGGTGTCAGATCCCAATCTTAGTTGAAGAATTATTGACAGATGAATACTGCTGGCTAAGGAGGAGCCGATCTTCTTACAAGGAAGGAATCTAGATAGGTTGAGTTAGACTCCAGTGAATGAACTTGCACTGAGAGACATCTGGGGACACTAACTTCAGGTGATCGGCCTTAACACAAATGACAAAATGTATGAGTTCCAGTTGGGGAGGAACTGTGGGAGGGTGCCAGTGGGGAAGGGGGTATAAAGATGATTAAGATTGATTAAGATGTTCTGTATGAAATACATAAAAATTCAATAAAAATTTTACAGAAAAAACTGTCATACTTTAAAAATACTCTTTGAAATTAGATGGCTCTTATCTGAATAATGAACATATTTGATAAGGTTCATAAAAGTCCAAGGTAGATGAATTATAATTTAAAAGATGAATATAAGACCCAAGAGGAGCTCAATGATTGGAAAGGTATAAGATCCATAGGCATGGGTTAGGAAATCTGGCTTGAAGAACTGACTAGTCTTGAATTCCCAGACCATCTAAATCTTTGGATCTATGGAAGCGTTTTTTTGTTTGTTTGTTTTGGTCTGGCTAAACTTACATGATTCTTATACTTTTGATTGTAGATAATATACTGGATTCTTCATTGCTAGAAAAATAACTCTTCTTAGGATAATTCTCCATATATGGAATACCACGGCAACAATAGACATTAACTGGAAACATTATCTAGTGAAGTGCTGTGCTTTCCAAAAGAGACCTACCATGAGGTATACAGGGCATGGCAGAGTATACCAAGATGTATGAAGCAAAACTAATACAGTAATTTTCCATTTGTTTAAATAAGGGCAAATTTACATCTACCAAGTTAACTTTGTACTTTTTTTCTGTTTTCCTCATAGGGGAAGATATTCCAACAATGTTAACTCAGAGAAGACTGATTTGGAGAGACCTAGTAAAAATGATCCTTAAAGCCATGTAGGAAAATATCCTCCTAGATTTTTATATCTTTTCCTTTCCCCCTCCAAGGGAGACATGTAGTTAATGATTACCAGTGAAGTTGGCCTTGGATTAAGCTCTCAGTGATTGCTTGTAGGACATGGGATTATCAAAGGACCTTGTCTCTGGCAGTGAGGGTTCATATGGGGAGTTGTTTTCAATCAGAATAAGCTATGTAAAAATCTCATATAACATGAATAAAAACTCTAGCTTTAAAGGGCATACTTGATAAAATTTATAAGACCTAAAGTACTCATAAATTTCAGAGCCTTCTAAGTAGTTTCAGATTTATAGACATAAAAGGTACTCAGTCATGTTCATGGTTTTAGAGCTTCTCCTATGCCATCATTGTTGACGACATGATGACTTTAATATTGTCTTGGCTGCGAGAAGATATTTGAAAGAGCATAATCATTTATAAATAATTGCATTCAATTTCACAGTCATGAAAATGAATACTTCAATACTGTGAGTTCCAGTAAGTATAGTATTATAAAACTTTCAAATCATCTATAGTAATCAAACTTTAATTGTAATACAAGGTGAATAGCTTTTATTCCAATAAGCAAAGTACTACATGCTAATGAGCATTGTGTAAGTAGACCTGATGAGCTCACATTTTCTGAACAAAATTAAATCTTTAGTTAGTTCATCTGATAATCTTTCTTTGTTTAAAGTTGGGGCAAGTTTTAGAAATAGGAAAAGATCTAAACTTTATGGTGAGAAGGAAGCTCTTATTCAAACTGATATTGTGATACACAATGTAAGCTCAAGGCACAAATGAATGCCATATAGTAGGGTTAAAAGGCCTAAAACCAAAATTACATCATGTCAGGAGCAAAGCTCAACCACAGTTACATCATAACAGAAGCAGGTCAGTTCACAAAGTTTTCAGTTAGCAAAATGCTTCTAAGTTTTGGTTAGGAAAAACAAGTTTCTCAGAACTGCAGAAACAAGGGGATCCATGGCCACAGGTGTAGCTGGGACACAGCATTTTGCCTGGCTGAATTTCCTCAGTATTAGAGAAACAATGTGCTTCCTGAAAGACACATGCAGCCTTCATGGGGCCATTTCAGCCTGGCTGAGCACAGCTAACAGGAGCAAGGGAAGTGGCCGGACAGAAACACAGGGTAAAGCAAAAGTCAGCTAGAACAAAAAGGTGTTAGTGGAGTCAGTTTGAGTATTTCAATATACTATATAAGTATCCTTTTCTACCTCAAAATGGAAAAAGCATTTCAATGAACAGTTTTGTAGAGCCAGTTCTCATCAAATGAAAATAAATGCTGATCAGTTGGCTCCTTAATGAAATCATATTTAAAAATAGTAAGGGAAGAGGGGACAGAGAGACTGTAAGAGCCAGGGTGAAGGTGCATGACCATATGGAAACAGAGTCCTACAAGCTCCTGGGACCCTGCTCATATGATTCTATGGCAAGTGCCATGCAAACTCAGGTGTACAGAAACCCAGCATGAAACTGGGAAAATGGACAGCAGACCCCAATCTTAGCTGAAGAAATATTGGCAACTGACTACTGCTAGGTGTGGAAGAGTTGATCTTCCTAAAACAAGGGACTCTAGATAGGCTGACTAGACCTCAGTGGATGCATTTGCACTGGGGAACATCTGTGGACACTGACTTGAAACAGTGGACCTTAACACGGATGACAGCCTACATGGGTTCCAGTATGGGAGATTATGGGAGGGTCCCAGTGGGAACAGGGGTATAAAAATGGTTAAGATTGTTTGAGATATTCTGTATGAAACATACAAAAATTCAATAGAAAACATTCATTTTAACAACAAAAACAAAAAAAAAATAGCTGGAGGGATTGCTCAGTGGTTAAGAACATTGAATCCTCTTGGAAAGGTCCATTTTCGACTCCCAGAACCCGCATGGCAGCTAACAGTCATAACTCCAGTTCCAGGAGAATACTTGATGCCTTCTTCTGACCTCTACAGGCATTTCACGACATGGGTGCACTTACACACATGTGGGGCATACACTCACACGCATAAAATAAAATAATAATACAATACAATACAATAAAAATAGCAAAGGAAAAATGAAAGGGCTGGGCAAGGTGACTGAGGTCTGAACTCCCAGCACCTGGCAGTGGAGGCAACAGAATGCCAAGTTCAAGGACAGTTGGGCTATATAGCAAGGCCTTATCTCAAAAAGAAAAAAAAAAAAAAAGAAAGAAAGAAAAGGTTTTGCATCTCCTCTCTTAGTGTGGGTGAATCCTGCCATGAGCCAGGATTTCACCAAAGATAAAAAGATTCATGTTTTATCACTCACAATCTGTTTATAGTTCAAATCATATTGAAGGTTTTATTTTTTTCCCCTTGAAATGTTTCTACTGTCCTAAGCTTGCTTTAAAATGATTAAAATGCTTAATAGGTTTAGGACTGAAATTTGCTCCTTGAACTTAGTCTGTAATATTACTCCGGACCGTGGAGTTATCACCTATTTTCAATGGATAACCAGAGTTTACGAATGTTTTACCAACATTACCAAAGACCTGATCTCTTTTGACTTTATTGCTTTCCTCTGTCCCAGTGAAATCATTTTGTTTCTCAGACCACTTTGGTACAGCTTTTTACTTCAGTTTTTATAGAGGAAACTACAATGTGTGAAGGTGGCAAAAGTATTGTTTAATATCTTCTGCTATTTTCTTCTGCAAATCAAATGAAGCAAAGCAGAAAACAAGAATTACAAACAGCACAACCAAATCTGCTAACTATGAACATTACTTTTATTGAATCTATCTTGGGGGTAAAGCATAAATTGATACCTTCACAGGGAAATTTGGAAATGTGCATGAAAAGTAAAAATAAATACACCATTTTGTTTCAACTATCACTTCTAGCTTCTTACTATTACCTATATGCATCCAAAATGATGTATCTATAATTATACATTGACAATATTAACAGCAAAAAGCAATCCCTACCTTGGAAAAATGCAAATGTTCAACATCAGGTTAAAACTGTAAATCCCCCAATTATTTTTCATCATGTCCTAAAATTATTTAAATGTCAAAGCAAGGATCAATACGCTGTGTTTCATACACAAAATTTATGTAGAAAGAGACTCACATTAAGATCCTTGGCATGGATGCTGAAATAATTGATGAAGATTATTTCCTGGGCAATTATGAGTTGATGAGTAGGAGGAGACTTTGAAATAGTTGTCAAAGTGGGCAATTTTACCCCAAGAAACATTGCAGAATATTTGGAGACAATTTTCTTCATTACAAATTGGGAAGAAATGAAACTGGTATCTAGCTAGCAGAGGCCAGAGATGCTATTAACCTAGAATGTAAAAGACAACTAGCCCCTCAACATGATAATACCATTTATTCATAAATGAGCATGGTGCCAAAGGTCAGAAATGACAGAGAAGGGCCTGCAGAGATGGCTTAGTGGGTAAGAGCTTTTGCACTATAAGCATGAGGATCTGAGTTCAAATCATCAGAACCCACATAAAAAGTCAGACATATCTGGGTGTGCCTGTATTCCCAACTTTAGAGTATATACAAGTAATACTAACTGGACTCAGAAAGGGGTGTGTGTGTGTGTGTGTGTGTGTGTGTGTGTGTTTAAAAACAATAAAGAAGATGTCACAAAACTGAGATGGGGAATGTGGCAGTAGTTGGAGGGGGGAGAAGCAGGGGTTAAATATCATAAATGTTATAAATACAGTACTAGCCTATGAAATTCTCTAAATATAATTTAGACTATTGATAGATGAATGACTGTTTCTTTTGAACAACCTAATAATGAATGATTTAATTTATACCACTGATTTGCTTTGATTTTTGGCATATCAAAATACTCATGTGTTTTATTATAATGATCCACTAATCCAACATTTTGGTGTTTATGACATATAAAAATAGTATTATTGGCTGGGCGCAGTGGCACACGCCTTTGATCCCAGCACTCGGGAGGCAGAGGCAGGCAGATCTCTGTGAGTTCAAGGCCAGCCTGGTCTACATAGTGAGGTCCAGGCCAGCTGGGGTTACAGGGAGACCCTGTCTCAAAAAGACCA
>NW_008349068.1:8743441-8757789 GCF_000622305.1 Nannospalax galili | reverse complement strand
AATTTAAATATAAAATGTCAGAAATAAATGTATTTTTATAACATACACCATTATTTTAACACTCAAAGGAATAGATAAAGCACCTAGAAATATTAATTAGATATTCTAAATATTTTCTTAAACTATATAACTAATATTTCATTTTATTGTTTTTTAAAATTGTATTTCATTTTTATTTTATGTATATGAGTGTATTGCTTGCATGTGTGTAAGTGCATCTATGTCATGCAATGACCACAGAAGACAAAAGAGGGCCTCAGATACCCTGGAACTGAAGTTGTTGTTAGCCATTATGTGGGTGCTGGGATTTGAACCTGAGTCTTCTGCAAGAACAGCCAGTGCTCTTAACCTCTGAGCTCTCCCTCCAGGCCCTATAACTAATATTTTAATAATACTGGAACAACAACAACAAAAGTAACTGAAGGCAACAGCGGTGAGTTTTCTCTGCAAGTTGCTTTGAGGACATTGCTCATGTGGGTAATGATACGCTGTAAAAGTGCACGTGGAGAAACAGGGAAATGAAAACTTCCTATACAAGAGAGGGGTCTGAAACCAAGAAGACTTCATGTATTCAATTCTTTTTTTTTAAGATTATTTATTTTAAATTTATTTATTTTTATTTTATGCCAAGAGAGGGGTCTGAAACCAAGAAGACTTCATGTATTCAATTCTTTTTTTTAAGATTATTTATTTTAAATTTATTTATTTTTATTTTATGTATGTGTGTGTATTGCCTGCATGTAGGTAAGTGCATCAGTGTCGTGCAATTCCTGCGGAGGTCTGAAGAGGCTGTCGGATCCCCTGAGACTGGAGTTATGGCCAGTTGTTAGCTGCCATGCGGGTGCTGGCATTGGAACCCGGGTCTTTTGCAAGAATAACCAGTATTCTTAACCGCTGAGCCAAAGTGTGCCTCTCAGAAAAAAAGATGGAAATAACACATAAAAAATTACATACTCTCACAATCTCAAGTCACCGCTATCTGAGGACCTGAATGCAGAGACATACCCAGCATATGACCCACAGGTGGCACCCTCCCCACCATACCCAAGTCCCTATCTTCTGAGGGCCTGTGCTCTAAGCCTTGCATGCATCCCATAGTAACACCTTCCTGATCCCTTTAAACCCCAACCCCCACACCATCCATCCTCCCACCCTCCAGCCCCCAACAACCTCCTATCCTTCCACCCTCCCACTGCCTGTGGCCTTAGGTCTCCACCTTCCAAGGACCCACGGGTACAGTGCTTAAGCACTTTCCAAGGAAGTTCCCCCCTACACCTACTTGGACTCTAACATGGTCAGCTGCTGACCTGTGCTGAATGGTATCCCTGCTCACTGACAACCTTCACCTCTTTCTCTCTTTGGTACTCCTTCCTGGATATCTGTGGAACTGCACTGAGAACCTGCTGTTTCACGGTTCTCTAGCTGAGTTATGATCACTTCTGATACCCCCAACCACACTTTATCATTGAGTGGCCCCCAAAATGAACCTCAAGGACCATCTAGCTATTCCCAAACATTCCAAATTGAGGTAATAGCAAATATACATCCAGATCCACATTCAAATGAGGTAGGACAAATATTACCCAGATTCTGTCACAAAAATACAAACAACACAAAACAAAGATACCATGTATCTTCCAAAATTAGTACTCCCTTAGTAATGATCACCGAAGAAAGCAACTTAGAGGACACACATAACAGCAGCTCCAAAATAGCAATTATAAAGATGTTCAAGAAAATGAAGGAAAATATGAATAAATACCAGAACAAATATTAAGAAAATACAGTTTAATGAAATAAGAAAATTCAGAATATAAAAATAGAGCTCAATAAACAGAAATTCTGAAGGAAATATAAATTGAAGTAAAACTCGAAACAAAAATTTCAGTAACTCTAATAAAAAAACTCTCCAAATACACATGGCTGGAAAAGTCATAGGTCTTAGAGAAAACCTCAAGACTGTCACACCCCTAGACAATATAATTTCTTACTGTGTGCAAAATATGAATCCTTATATTTACAGAAAATTATTTCAGTCACCACTCATCAAAGAAATTTCTTTTGCAACAGAGACTATAATTCCAAAACTGGTTAAACAGAGGTATTGTCTGTGAGCTGCCCAAACCTAAGTGACACATCTACAACGCAACCTCTACACCTAAGGCTCAGGGAACATAGAACAAGGGGTAGAATACTAATGCATCTCTCAGATCTAATCAGTGAGCTCCCTCATGCAACAGAATGCCAGGAAAACAAAAGGTCACAAATGGCCAAGTGTAGAGAGTAAAAGTCTGCAGAGGGTGGATCCTTGGACAGGACTCTTATATTAAACTCCACCCATCCAGGGCTCAAGGACCATTTCGGAAGAGGGAATGGAAAGACTGGAAGACCCAGGAAGGAGGTGAATGACCACATGGAAATTGACTCTTACAGGCTCCTGAGACTTTGCTCATATGAACCTACAGCAATGGTGTCAGCATGCACAAGACCTATGCAAACTTAAGCAGGCAAACCCCCAGTACAGAACTGTGGGTATCAAACCCCCAATCTTAGTTGAAGAATTATTGGCAGGTGAATACTGCTGGGTGAGGAAGAGCTGATCTTCATAAAGGAAGGGACTCTAGATAGGCTAAGTAGACCCCAGTGGATGGATGAACTTGCACTGAGGGATTCTGGGGACACTAGCTTTACATGATAGGCCTTAACACAAATGACAGTGGTGGGGGGAAGGAATGGGGGGAGCCAATGGGGAAGGGGTATAAGGATGACTAAGATATTCTATATGAAATTCACATAATTTCAATAAAATTTTACAAATATAAAATTTAAAAAGTTATAACATTTCTTAAATAAGTTCCAAGAAGAAAACAACCAATAAACAAGCATAGATACCTAATATACAAAATGGTACTGTGTTCAAGTTCACCAAGATCAGAAGCTGGATCTTTGAAAAGACTGACCCTGAAAGCAAATCTATAAACAGGATGGATGTGATACATTTTCAGTAGAGAGAGTGATCCCTGAGAAAGAAATGTGCTGCTGAGGACAGCAAGGGATACAAAGATGGGCTGTTGAACTGGCTACAGAGCAGAGTGGCACACATGGGCAACCTCTTCAGAAGCCCCATCAATACATCTCTCTATAGTACTTCCTGAAGGGAGGGAAGGAAAGAAGAGGCACATAGCAACAGTTCCTGTGGTCCTTCAGTCTAACGTTACCACTTTCGTCTTCTCTTCCTAGCTATGTATTCTTGGGTCCCCTTCAGAGTCACACAGCTAAGCACAAAAGGTCATCTAGAGCAAGAGTTAGTAAATGAAGGCACAAGAACTGTTGGGGTGAGTTTGCATGAAATTTTTCAATTCCCACGGAGGACTGTCATTTCAGGAGCTAGAAATGTGACCAGGGGCTATAGAGACATTGAGGCCAAGAGGAAATGAAAGGGTGTTTGAGAATTATCACGTGCAACAAAATATAGGAGTTATTGTTAACAAATCCATTCAGCAAAAGAAAGGAGAGAAATGAACAGCATCAAATACCACTTTATGAAAATAAATTTGAAGAGTATACAAAAATATAAATTTTCTTAGGGAGAAAAAAGTTTAATGTTTAAAGAGAGTTAGATAGACTGTCAAACTTACAATCATCAAAAGAAGTGGTGCTCAGAATTTAAAAGCTACCCCTTAAAATGGATACCAGTTTTAGGCAGTTTTAATAATGAGAAAAGGACTTATTTACAACTTTTTCAGTAAAGAAAAATTAAACAATGTCAAACTCAGTAAAATAATGTTTTTTATATAGTTACATAAAATAATTTTGTATAAACTTTAAGGATGGTTTAGTTCAGGAATATAATCATATACTGACATTATAACCTACTAACAAGATCTGCTAGATTGAAAAAAAGCATTTAAAGCTATGTTGTTATTTGAATGTATTCAGGGAAATCACTCACATCTCAATGTCTGGACTTTAGCTTGTGACAGTAATATGGCTTATATTAATGAAGTCTCCTCTATTGAATAACAGAACAGTCCGAGGGCTTCTGTAGCTCCCAGGACTTGATACACCAGTATCTTACAGATAAGGAAGCCTATTGAAGGCAACCAAAAAGTCAAATACAGGTATTTTCAGAAAAAGATAAGATCATTCAAAGTAGTAGACTCATAATAAATTAATACAAAGGAAAAATGGTGATTTCTCTTAGAAAGAAAATAGAATACGCTAGAAAAAATAGAAATGGAAGAACCAAACAGCATAGTGTTAGAATGTGGACAAATTTAGACAAATATTAGCAAAGTGGTGAGGCATAATTATAAGCTTAGCACTTACAGGGCTAAGGCAAGATTCTTTTGAATTTGAAGTCAACCTAGGTAATATCCTGTCTCTAAATGAATGAGTGAATAAATGAACAACTAAAATTAATAAAACAAATTCAAACTATCTTACTAAAGTGCAATTGAAATACAGGTATTAAAACTAGAAAGAAGACCACAAGAGGAGAAACAGAAGTTGAGGAAGGAGGGGAGGGTAACAGGACATATGAGACATGAAAACAGAAAAGAGGTTATTGGAAGTGGATGAGATGTTATCAAGGATCACGGAGATAGTGGAGAAAATAGGGGCAAACCCCTTGCCCTCCAAGTTCCTCTAAGTTCCAGGGGACTATGAAACATCTCTCAAACTGTCCTGTAACTGTGGTGAGTCATCTGTCCTCTTGTTCAGGGAGGATATGTAGACCCCCGTGAGATGGACTTGAACCAGTGTCCAACCTACAAAGAGGAGGGTCAACTCAGAAATCTCATTCATGCTTCCAAGTGAAGCCAGACATAGTCAAGCAGGACCTTTGACTTGTCTTCACATAGATGGAACTGGCAAAAGAAAGGGTCCAGGAGCTCCTCCCAAGCCCATATGACCCTTGAGGAATAGATCTATAAATGACCTTAAGTTTGAAAATAAATTGATTTATTTAGGCCAACTGTATCGTCTTAAACACACAAAAGGAAAGTATAACCAAAAAGTAAAGTCATCAGTATATTTCTTTAAGAGTTCAAGGGATTACACTTCCCAGACATTAGGCTTAAGTCTATATAAAAAGTTATTTACACAATTATTTCTCATTGATGATTTTGTTCCTAACCAGAAAGTGCTGCTCAGATGTAAGACTTCAAATCTTGGTCTCCAATACTGTAGTGTCCACCTGTAGCTAAGGGAGACAACGAACTATTGTTCTAAAATGATGGATAAATTTGTTTTTTCCCCTATCTAGAAGCCTTTGAGAAGGAACTGACACAGTTTCTAAACACTCCAACAGCTATGAAAACACCTGAAAGCAAATCCTGACTCAATCCCTCTAGAGTCCAGTCTTGGAAGACAAAAGAAAAATGAGGGGTGCTTTGGGAAGCCCTGTTCAAGAAATTCCAATGGACTCATACGAGCGTTTGAAAATTGCCATGTTCTGACTTTTTTCTAGTCCCCATCTAGAACTTGTAATGCTAATTAATCTTGCCTTTACTTCTCCTTCACATCTCCTATTCAAGATTCAAATACTTTCTTTTCCTCCTTGAGATAAGAGTTATGCAATTTGGGAGTCTTTTAGATAGACCCACTGAAGGGGTGCCCCAATCCTCACCCTGTGTCCCTGTACTGCTATTGTATAAATAGTTAAAAATGTATGTTTTATGTACAGCAGATGGTGATTAATACAGAGAACAACAACTGACCAACATCCAGAGAATAAGAGGCTACAGAGTGCTTATTCCTGAGTGGGACTTCTATATCAAACTTCTTCCTATATCAATGTGGAAGAGGGGTGGAAGGATTGTAGGAGCCAGAGAGGGTGGATGGCCACAAGGAAACAGTTTTCCTGATAGTGGGACAATTTCTCATATAAACTCAGAGAAATAGTAAAAGCATTCACAAATCCCACCTAAGTTCAAGTCAGACAGAATCCCAGCCTAGAGGCAGGGAAGTGTATAAGAAACCCCAACTCTACCTGAGGAATTGGCAACTGATGATTGCAGGGAGGGGTAGAGTCAGTCTTGTTTAATGTGAGACTCTTGATAGATTGACAAGGCTCCAGTGGATGAGCTCACACCAAAGGGCATTTGTGGAGACAAATATATATATATACACATATATGTTATATTTATATGAAATTACATGGAGAGTAGTGAGTGAAGATAGGGAGAGAATCTAACTACAATCAAAATATATTGCATGAAATTCACAGAAATTCAATTAAAACTTACCTTAAAAGTATGCTCTGATTTTCAGATAAATAATTAGAGGGAAATTAAAAAGTATAAATACAACAAGTTAATTAAGTATGCAATTTGGAAAGCTGATCATAAGATATTAATCTAAAAGAGAGCTCAAAAGTAAAGAATAAATCCTAGATGGTATGTATGACCACAATATAACCATAATCACAATCATTATTAGTAGTATAAATATTTAAGTTAGTACACACAGATTTTCAGGCTGGGTTGAAGCAAGAGGTGGAGCAGTACGCTACTTTCAACAGTTAATAATACAACAGCAATCTTTAATGGAAAATAATAAATTTTACTATTAAAATAGAAATAAAAAGAAACCTGGTTTTGCTATACTAGTGTAGAAATAACTACTTTTAAAAATATTTTGTTTATTATTTGTATTTTTGTGTGTGTAAAAGTATATTGCCAGCATGTGTGTGTAAGTATACCTATGTTGAGCAATACCCACAGATGTCAGAAGAGGTGTCAGATACCCCTAGGACTGGAGTTATGGACGGTTGCTAGCCGTTAGGGTTCTGGGATTCAAACCTGGGTCTTCTGCAAGCAACTACTGCTCTTAACCACTTAACAATCTCTCTAGTCCCACAATGAACATTTTTAATATAAGAAACATTTCTAATTTTTCTGTTTAATATATCCCCTAAATATATAAACTAAAATGTAAGAAAGAAAACGATAGTTCGGCAAATACCTAAACATAGTATGTTATTTTAATGTATGTTTTCCTGTAATGATGACACAAAGAATAAGGATTTAAAGACATGAGCAGCACAACTGATTAACATGAGCTAATAAGTGTTATATTCAACATGGTGGCAATGAATCCTTTTCTCATCTTGTCATAGCATGTTTACTGAAATTCCTCACTAAAATACCTTGCCAGATATATAAAGGATAAATTATTCAGAATACATTTTCTGACAGGGAAACTAAACTAGAAATTAACTCTAAAACTGACATTTGAAAATAATTATCAATTAAGCAAAGTATTTCCAAATCCCTGCATAACTCACATGCCAAAACATAAGTCACAATAGAAGCATGAAGATGGTTTCATTGACAGTGAAAACACATCATAATTTGTGGTATACTTATAAGACAGTTCAATTAAAATTTAAAGAAATGAATCTTTATTTCAGGCAAGTGTATTTGCCTCAATATTGTCTAAAAAATGGGATCGGTGAAAAAAAGAGCAGTAAATTCTGTCTGTAGAATCAGTTTGGAAATATATGAAGAAATTGTTCTTTATGAAAGGCACACTGCCTGTAACAGCACAGTGGGTTGTGGAGAGTCACAGGAAATGGAGTCTGGAAACGAGGTGCTTTCAACATTCTAAGGTGTTTGAGATTGTTCTCATGGAGTAAAGATCCAGTGGAAGTCATTGGTGGCATTTTATCAGAAAATAGTGGTTTGAGTAACACAGAAGAATCAATTCTGAACTCAGAGTTCAGGATGGATTAAAAGGACTAGCTGATTAGAATGTAGTCAGGGAGAAAATTAATTTAGTGGTTATTGGAATGCAGATCCTTAAAAGGGAAGTCAGGAAATACATCTTGCGCTGAAGAGACGGTGTTCGATGACTTATTAGGTCCTGGGGGAAGGAGTAGGTGAGGAAAAGGAGAAGCAATTTTCTACCTAATTTACTAAGTGGATATTGATTCAATTTGCATGAAAGAGAATAAAAGAAGAGACTTTGGCTTCACTTTCTGAGTACAGTATCTCTGTGAAGAGGCATTTGGGAGAGCTTAGATCTTTATTGAAACTTGAGAGGCTAATCATATGTGTATATATGCTAAGAGTAGTGAATGAGATCACTCAGGGAGAATGCAAATTGGAACACTCTATAGGGGGTAAATACCATGGTGTGAGGGTCAATATTGATTGTCCACTTGATAAGGTCTAGAATCACCAAAGAGATAAATACCTAAGAGAGATTATCATGATTATGCTAACTAGGTGGGAAGATCCCTCCCCCCATTGTGGGTGGTACCATTTTGTAGGCTGGAGTCCCAGAATGAATAAAAAGTAGAAAACTGGCCAAAAATGAACATTCATTACTCTTGGCTCCTTGACTATAGATGCAAAGTGACCAGTCATCTCAAATGCTTGCCACCTTGATTTTTCCCACCATAATGGACTGGAGTCTCAAACTGTGACTCAAAATAAACCCTGTCTTCCTTAAGTTCCCTTCAGTGAATTTTATCACAGCAACAGAAAAGAAAACTAAGGCACATGGATAGAATTTCATGGAAATTGAACTTTAAGGTGGAGGCAAAGGAAGAGAAGTATACCAGACCTTAGAAGGCAGAGAAGACTCAGACAAATTCAGATTATGGATCAGCAGAGTTGTAAAAATGAGTTAGTCTACTTTATTGCCATGCTAACACTTGACGTTACTTCCATCTTCTCTACTACAAACCAAATATAATACTAGGAAATAATAAATGTCATAATAATTTATTTTCAAAGGCTAGGATTTAGAACACAGAAACAATTATGTAGATCACTCATTGATAAAGTAACTGACCAGTATTTGAAATAGTCACCAGAAAAATTTAATGTAAAAATTGCTTAGGCTATACATAGAAAATATTTGGTTACTATTAACATTGTTCAAGAATTATTTTTATCAGTCAGTCAGGGATTGTTTCCTTCGCATAGCCAAGCTTGTAAAATGATATCCCACCATGGAGCCTTATGTTTTGTTCAGATGTTACTGTCAACAAACATACAGGCATTGACAAATTCAAAACTTGAGTTTGTCAGCCTGGTGCACTGGTACAAATATTTGATCCCAGGACTCTGGAGCCAGAGGCAGACAAATCCTTAAGAAAGCTGTGAGATCGAGATCAACCTGGTCTAAATAGTGAGATCAGGCCAGCTGTGGCTACAGGGAAGCCTTGCTTCAGACAAGACAAAACAAAACAAAACAAAGCAAAACAAACGAAACAAAACAAAACACCAAAACAAAAAGCTTGAGTGTATCAATTGGATCTGAAATTTTCAGTTATAACCAGTTTCTCCTCTTTTTTAAATTTGCTATGATAGTATTTTCCTGCTAAAATTTGATAATGTTTCCATAATGACAAATTAAAATGATACCTATCTACATGTGTACCACGTGTTTGCACAGAGGTGATATGAAAAGAGAACAATAACAAAAAGTCTTAATTCATTACCTATCAATTAGCCCTAGAGAACAAGTAGAGCACAACTGAAAATATCTGCAAACTTTCTATCCTAGAAGTATTCCAGAAAATCTTTTTCATCATTTCTTAATCTCCTCAAACACAAAAGGGGAGACTGTAGCAACAGTTCAATAATGAAATATTTCAAATCTAAGGATCCTGGAAACAAGACAGTACTTTTTGGTGGCAACAATTTGATCTTACAGCATTGGGTAGCCCAGAAACAAATAGTTAAAATGCTGATTGTAATATACAACTGATTTACTAAGAATGCCACTTCAGGGAATTATTTTTACCCTCAGGATTTAAAGTGAACTTTCCACTCTTCGTTTTTATTCAGAACACCAGGCTTTGCGGGATAATCAGTTCATTAGCCAGGCTTAAGAAGTGACCCTCACACCACCTTCTCGGTTTAGTTTTGCAAAGGTCACAGTGTAAATGTGTATTCCTTGCACGCACCCAGATGAGCCAAGATGAGGGCCAACATCTGACACGTCCTGTGACTCTGTGACAAGTTCTTACCCTCCTTTCGCAAAGAAAGCCCCGTAGCTACAGAAGTTCACACAGTGAGGGTGTGGAGGGTGCCCAAAGTATAACCAGAGCCAAGTCAGAGCTACACAGAAACAAACAGTTAGACAGAGATAACAGGTCATTTTTTCAATATTAACAAGACATTATAAATCACTATTTAATAAAGGAAAATACACTAAAAATTTCCACTATCTGCATGCATATAGTATTCATAAATATTCAAACCATGACCCACTTATCTCAGCCCACAGGACAAATTCAATGGAAGTAATCTCTGTCATCAGAAAACATAACCTATAAGTCTTCTCAGCTGAGAAGAGGAGATGCAAGGAGTGCAGTGAAAGCTGACATCCCGTCCTCCGTGCTCGCCACATTTTGTCTTCATCTACAGTGGCAAAGAAAAATAAAGTTTTTGCAGTTTTTTAGAAAATTCACACCCTCACATCTGCAATCACTAATTCTCTCCAAAATCATCTATATGAACTAAGGACACACTTTCTTCTGTGTTATCAAATAATTTTACAACTCGTCTTTTAGCTTTACTATGTGAAAATAAAATTTTCTTTTTTGGTGTTAACAACAAAATAATACTAATACACTTACACCAAAATTGATCAAATGGATTCTGAGCAGCTGAAAGCATTTAGAAACAAATGGATTCCAGCACAGAAGTAAAACCTTAAGATGATAACAAATTATTTAAAAAAATAATTCTCTGTCTCCACGCTTTTCAAAAGCTTGTTACAGATTTGAAAAAAAAAAAAATTGAAATGAGAGTTTGGTAGAAAATGTAAGTTTCCAAAAATTATTATGAAATATTTAAAATACTCAAATGGCATAAATAATATTATTATTATACCCAATCCTCAATCTAGCTTGAGAAATAAAACTTTATAAAACTTAGAATCCCCTTTTCTCCAGTGTTACCCTGTTCCTATCTGCCCCCCCCACCCCGGACACCAAGCACTGTCTTGGATTTGACATATGTTTCTTCATTCCTGGATTTTGTATTTCATTCTGTTTCTCTGTTTGCTAGCCATGAAACTTTCACCCTTATCATTAATAACAATGATGACTATATATTGTAGATTTTATAAGTCATATATCGTTGTAACCAATTTACCTGAAATTGTATCATAGTAAAGTCATAATATTTTGTGGATATACTTCATAATAACTGTCAATTCAGTTCTATAGGCGTTTGCTTGTTATTGGAGTCAGATATGTGTGTGGAAGTTTTCAGCAGATCATGATGATTGTTGATTGGAGATACCAACAAATACAAAAAAGCATAGACATTTTCAGTGTAAAAAGAAGACTATTCTTTAACTCTGAAAATGACTGTATAAAATGCTAAGAGACAGCTTCATTCCTTCTTGTAAAACAATAAGCACCTTTAATTTTTAGGTTCCACAGAGGATCTTCAGGACATTTCTAGACACATGGAGGAACCCTTGGAGTCTTTCAACCCTCGATAGCATTTTTCTACTTCTTCTTTTTTTTTTTTTTTTCCTATGCCCTCCTGACCTCTCATATCAGATTCTGAGACTCCCTTTGTCTTTGCATGCTTACCAGGGAGGACAAGGTGGAAGGAAGCTCCAGCAGATTCTCCAGTGCTCACAAATAGTACAGGTGAATGTGGTCCATTTCTTGGACCCAGTTCCAAAACCATATATCCTTACTGTTTTCCCTGCCAAGGTATATTTCTTCCAGGCTACAAATTGTAATCATGCACCTATTTGATATCATAGGTTCTGTGTAACTAAAAGCGAAAACTCTCACAGAGATAATAATGTCAATAATATCAAGTCCTTTAATAGGTTTTATTAAGAAATGATTGCATTTTTAAAAAGAATGATTACATTACTATTATATAAATATGGAATGCCCATTTTAGCAAAATCTTGCATCTGTTTCAATCTTTCACTTTTGAAATAGAATGCCAAGTATTCCTTTTTGCTTAGACAAATAAGATATTTTTACAATTTATGAGAATCAATTCAACTTCACCAATCTAAAATGGACTCCTGTGAACTGCACAACCAAAAAAAAATCTCCATGAATGTCTAATAAAAATGGTACTGAAGGCCAACATTGTGGTGCATGCCTTTAATCCCGGCACTCGGGAGGCAGAGGCAAGCGGATCTTTGTGAGTTCAAGGCCAGCCTGGTCTACATAGTGAGTTCCAGGACAGCTGGCACTACAGAGAGACCCTGTCTCAAAAAGACCAAAAAAAAAAAAAAATGCTACTGAAACACAATTAGGAATTAATTTCACTGAGGAAAATTTAGGTCGTTCTCATGTTCTATCTAAACAGCCATCACCTTGTTGTCCAAGGAAAGAATGTGGACATGAAAGAGCAAGTGAGCAAACTGGCTGTAGTGTGAATACTTGATGTAGGAGTGACAGTAAGACTTTGCTTAACAAACAGCCCACCAATCTTGGAGCCTTAAAGCAGCAATAATTTATTTCTCTGGGACTGTGCTTCGGCTCTGGGCAGCACTCCAGGATAGCTGACCTGCATGTGATAGCTCAGAAAACTTTGCACTATCTCTGCAGCAAGGACAGACCAGTTGTTCCATCCATCCACTTCCAGGTGATACTTCTCCACTAGGGTCCTGTATCTTTAGTCAAAACAAGACACTCGGTTACTATTGATTTTTAGTAAATACAATTCTAGCTTGTGCTTAGAGGAGGGGAACTGGGAATGGGGTAAACAGCACCAGGGTCTTCCATCCCAGATTTCAGTAACTAGGTTTTTAACATGTTTTTAGATAGATCTGGAACTCAGGAAAGCAAACAGAAGCCGCAGGACCAGGCAACAAGCAGCCACTCTTATTCCATGTTGGTCAAATTCAAAGGTCTTCTGTTGGTGATGTATACCTGAATCTTTCAGGAGGATTTTGTTCTGTTTTTCTGTGACATAGTGTTAAAATAACAACACCATATTATGCTGCCGTCTTACTTTCCTCCACATTAGAGAAAAATAGCCTTCTCAACTTCGAATTTTAGTGCATAGGACAATATCTGATGTGGAAAAGTTGGCAAAAGAATGAGCTGTTGGCAATGAGAGGGAGGGAGGAAAGAGGAAAACAAGAAATGAAGGAAAAGAGGAAGTTATTCCAGATGGTCTGCTGGGCAATGATAAAAGTCTTACAGGTGTACTACTTTGGATCTCCTACACACAGTAACTTTCAAAGCAATTTCAGGCAGTGTTAGTCTATGGCAGAATCTCCTTACAGCAAAATGAGTGTGCGTTCTTCCAGGCTTCCTTTAGTAGCAGGGATTCTAATTATCAAGGATTATGCTGAAGATCACTACTTATTTCTCTTGCAGCTACGTGTGGTCAAAGGATTATATGTTAGCCAATATGTACAAAGAAGAAGTACTACAACCAACATGCTGGTCATACTTTTATAGAGTAATTTTTGTGCATACCACTGTTCCTTTCTTCTGCTTGCTACTATTCTGAGGATAGTCATTTGAAAAACAAAATTGGGGACTAGAGAGATGGCTCAACAATGAAGAGAACTGACTACTCTTTCAGAGGACCCAGGTTCAATTCCCAGAACCCACATGGTGGCTCACAAGGGTTGTAACTCCAGTTGCAGGAGATCCAACAACCTCTTCTGACCTCCACAGGCATTACAAGACAAGGATGAACCTACCTACTTGCAAGCATTACACTCATACACATAAAATAAAAATAATAAATATTTAAAATGAAAAGCAAAATGGACCTTGCATAGTAAATATAGCAGAACAAGAAAGAAAGAAATTAGAACTTCAACTACCTGACTAGCTACACATTGTTGCATTCCTTTTTGATGACAGTTATTATTGTGGTTTTTATCTCAGCAGTTAGCTAATCCTGAACACTTGACAATATGGAGTTTAACATCATCTTAAAATGTATGTGTGCATGTACACGTGTGTGCATGCACAGACAAAAGCACAGAGTCTCTTTTGTTCTTGTGCTAAGACAGCAACAATACATAGAAATGTTATCATAGGAAGGAATAGATGCAATTCTTATAGTCATTGGAGAATGCTTCAGAAAACACAATAGGACACAGAAATCTGCATTGACTTCATTTTCATACCGCCACAACTATAAAAATATAAAAAAGTATCCTCACACAGTAATTAAAAATGACAGAATGGTGGAACTAACCTTCTTGGATGTTTAACAGACATACCTTGAGATCTATACTAATTGGGTCAGAGGGACACAAAGGACACTTTTTGCTCCTTGCCCTCCTAGGTCAATTAGTTCCCAGGGACTATGAGTATCTCGCAAAACGTCCTGTAAATGTGGTGGGTCATCTGACCTCTTGATCAAGGAGGCCAAGGA
>NW_008349068.1:8700568-8743140 GCF_000622305.1 Nannospalax galili | reverse complement strand
AAGTAGTGGGGAATGGCTGGGGGTGCCGACAACACAGCAGACAGTAGCAGGGATATCAGAGTATACGGGCTCTAGTCGGGGGAGGGAGGCTATGGGAGGGTGCCATCTGGAAAGTGGGTGTATAGTTGAATAAGATGGATGAGGGTGCTGACAACACAGTGGACAGTGACAGGGATGGCAGAGTATGGAGCCTCTAGTGGGAGAGGAAGGCTGTCTATCTGACGAGTTTGTATTCATGCTCAGATGCCGAGGAGCTCAGAAGGTGGGCGACTGTGACCAGTGATAGTCATGTATATAGAGATTAGGAATGCATGTGAAAACATCTCAATGTCAATTGCTTTGGAATGAATTCTTCTGTATGAAAAAAAAAAAGTTGTGCTGTAAAGTATTCCTTGAGAAATGTTTATAATTCTATGAGAATGTAAATAGTTTCACAGTAATTGTTTTCCAGTTAGAATATTCTAACTTAATTGCAGCGCAGTCTCTTTAATTTCTTGTTCATTAATTTTTAACTAACTTCATAAAAGAATAAGAATTTAAAAAAATGTGATTTATTTTAGAAAAAGTTACCTGGACTGCTGAAAAGAATGTATATTCCACAGCTGTTGGATGAAATATGCTATAAAGATTTATTAAATCTACTTATTCTATGTTGTAATTTAAAAAAAAAAATGTTCTGATGCTTTGTATGCAACTCCAGAAGCCATACCTAACTGCTAGCTTCTTTTCAGTATAAAAACCTATTGGACTTTTAATAAAGTGGACTTGTCAGAAAAAAAAAAAAAAAGAAAAAAAGAAAACAGGAAAAAAAAAAAGAAAAAAAAAAAAAGTATCCTTAACTGAATCAAAGCCTCTGAGATAAGCACTGTGAAATATTTGTGAAACACATGTAAAATTATTTGCTTGAAAGTATTCATGACTTAATTGCAAGTGAGAAGCAGCAACGTGCTAGAGGTTTGATTTTGATCAACTGGGGTCATTGCATTCACAGACTTGGCCACATAAACTAGAAAAATGCATCACACTTTCCCCTATTGTGTACCTTCATTAGCATCTACAAAACTTCCTTAAGTGCACTTTGATATTTTTAGTTCAATGTGTTTCAAAATTTGTGTGAAAAATAACTATGAACAATTGTGATTTTCCAGGGAAATTTTTAAACAGTCTCTTCAGACCCCAAAAGAGTTGCACATTTCTTCATTTTAGTATTAACTTTCTCCAGCACTGGTTAGCAACATAAGGAAAATGTCTTGCCTGTCTTTAAAATCAGTTTGTACAGATATTCTAAAGAGAAGGCCTAGTAAGAGATTAGGCAGAGCACATCAACCCGATGTTCTTATCCAGCAAGTATGAAGATAATAAACCACTTCATCTCTCTTAATCTGAAATCTGAGAGTAGCAAGAAAAAAAAATAACCAAAAAAGGAAAAAGAAACCCAAAGAAAATCAAACAAAAAGCATCAACTCCAAAAAAAAAAAAAAAAAAAAACACTAAACAAAACAAAACAAAACAAAACAAAACAAAAAAATCCCAATAATCCTAAAGCCTAGAGATCCTTACTCAACAAAAGGGAAGACTCAGAGGGCAGCCTAAATCATAGAGGGCACAGGATTTGCAGGATCACCTACAACCTGTTCCATATTTATCCCAGCCAAGCATGGCGAAGTTGGATTTATTTTCAGATAAACATGGGCACAGGGAGAGAAATGATTGAAAGACTAAGGCCCAAATCTGTTATTTCTCTTCAGCGGGATTGAGAATGTCTTAGGGGAACCTCTAGAAGTATTTGTTTGCCTTCATGCTTAAGAAAGTCTAAATAATCCTTTCTGATTATGTGTCAGGAGCAAAAGTAGTACAATCAGATAGTATCATTAAGAATGTATTTTTCCAAGTGGGAGCTAAATAAAGGTGGTTCCTGCGTTTAGAGCAGAACATTAACAAAATAGTGCTGCTTCTGTGTAGGCTTCTCAATTGGCAAAACATTTATTTTTCCCTTTATTATATTGTTTAGATGCAAAGATAAGCTGGAAAACATGAATCTACTTATGGCATCCATGAAAGGATTACCAAATAATGATTTCATGATTTGCTTTTAAAAGGTTTTTTTAAATGAGAATAAATACAAAAATAATTTTATGGTATCTATTGTTGTGGGAATGCCTTTTGGACAAATAACTTTTACTAATCTAACAGATATGTTAATCTTCCCAGGTATGGTGGTACATGCCTTTAATCCCAGCACATGGGAGGCAGAGGTAGGTGGATCTCTGTAAGATCTAGGGCCAGCCTGGTCTACACAGCAAGATCCAGGGTAGCTGGTTCTACAGGGAGACCCTGGGTCAAAAAGAATGATGAAAAAGTTAATCTTAAATTTTGAGATAATCTCAGTTTGTTCATAATATAAAACAAGCTTACTAAGCTTTGGGCTCTTCTAGAAACTTAAACATGCAGATTTAATCCCTCATAACCCTTCTATGCTCGTGACCCATGTATATGTTGTGAACATCACAAGTGCTACAAGTAGTGGATATTTGCTGAAAGCAACAAATTAGCCCATTTGTGTTACAAACAATAGATGGGATTACATTGATAACCTATGTTTATGATTGTGTGTGCTCTTCCCCTTAGTAAGGGTCAGAATGAAAAATCTTTCTCTGATAAAATAAAGTTTCACTTTTCTTTTCCCATCTTATGCTGGGTATAAGGTTTAATACAAAAAATGAACAAGACCTTTGTTGAGTATATTTCTAAGAGAAATCTAAAGGAACAAGTTCTCAGAAAAGTTCCAGTCCCGCTCCTAGTTGAAATGGATGCTAGGAATCAGGCTGTTTCTATTCAGGCATCATCGTAATGTGGCATCACACTGCCACATACTGTTAGTCAATTATTACATAGCCAATTTTAATTAGTCATTGTAAAGAAATCATATTCAGTGATCCAAATATTTTGACCCTAACCCTTGACTTTTTAATAGATGTAACAGAAATTTTTCCTGTCAAATATATTCTGAATTAATAACTAATATTAAACTTACTATGAAGTAGGCTTTATAATAATGAAAATAGAATTAATGATAGCAAAACAGCTTCTCACTTTTTATTCACCTATGCTAAACCAATGAAGGAGAAAAAATCTATGACTAAGGAAGGACAGAAGCATGACTAATGGATTTTCTTTCTGGTCTGTATAAACAAAGGCACTGAACTGTCTCGAAGTTTATGTTGAGGTTGCAGTGATTCACAGGTATTAAATGTAGTAGTCAAAATAATGACTCTCCAAAGCTTTCCATATCTCGTCCTGGAAACTTATGAATATATTACTTTAAATGGCCAAAGGAGTTTTGTAGACATGATTAAAGGTTTTAGATTGAGGATGTGATCCTAGAGCACCTGGATGGGATGGCTAGGATCTGAATGCCTGTATCCCTTCAAATGTCATAGGTCAAAACTGTATTCACAAGGTGATGCTATAAAGAGGTGGGGCCCTTAGGCTGTGAGAAATCTACCCTCCCAAATAAATTTGAGTTTGTTTTATTTTTGTCCTTCTATATCTTCAGCAATCAGAGGACAAAACAGAACAGGTCACCTCAAAATCTGAGAACAACCTTGCCAGTCACAGATTCCATCACTATGATCTTGAATAGTTCAGCTTCTATTGTGATCAGCCAACTTTTCAGTATTTATAAATTACTCAGTGTGAGATACTTCGTTACAACAAATGGAATGGACTAAGGCAGAGATTTTGTAATCATAAGGATTCATCTATGAAGGACACTGTCAGAAGTAAGATGCGACTGTCGAAGCCAAACTTTGATGATGGAAGAAGGAGCTATATGTCAAAGAGGGAAGTCAGCCATCCCTTTTCTTTAGAAAAGACAAAAGAGCATGCCTGTGGACACCCCAATGTTTCCTGAGATCCATTTAAGACTTCTGACATCCAGAACTGTGAAATAATAAATTTGTGTTACTTCTTCTAGTATGATTGTGGTAATTTGTTACTGTAGCAATAGAAAATGAATAGGTTAAGAGAAAATAGAGGAACACGTTTGTTGTTTTTTAAAACATTTTTCTTTTCAACAATTTTGGTTTTAATTGTTGACACACATACATATATAACATATATAACACATACAATACATGTATATCATAACAAAAGTTACAACCTTAACTATGCTCACAAATAGAGATAATTAGTGTTACATGTATCCACATTGTTCTAAAATACTGCCTCCAATTTTGTCACTCAATGATTTTATTTCAGCACCCAGTGAAAATGTGTTTAGAAAACAAAATAAGCATACAGTGCTGGCTGTTGCTCCTAGAAATCTCTAAAAACATTGTTGGTGTCCGTGTGAGGCAAGTGTCACAGTAATAGTCCTTACTGCAGTGGTCTTTAGTCGGTGTTACCAGTGTTCTGTAAGAAATGACTTACTAATTAGCTGCTTTGGATTCAGAATGAGTCAGATGTCTTATGTCTCAAGTCACTCAAGCAAAATAATTTCCTAATCATAAAATATTTTAAATGCAACTTTACTTATTTAGGGACCCCAAAGAGATCTCATAAGAACAACCCCAAAAGCAAAGTATAAAAACACATCTAATTTTTAAATTTATGGAAGTATGCATGTTTTTTAATTAAGGAGGCTACTTGTTAACAGTATAAGAGGACCTATAGTCATTTATGACTTGCATGCTTTAGAAACAATGTTGGGTTCTTATTTATCGCTTTTATGTGTGAATGTTGTATGCACATGTGCATGTTTATGTGTTTGCATGTCAAGGCCAGAAATACACATCTGATGTTTTCCCCAGTCACTCTCCATACTTTTCTTTTAAACTTGAGGAAAATCTTATTAAAATTTAAAAGAAAAATCATCAGGGTTTTTTAAGGCAGGATCTCTCACTGGACCTGAAGCTCACCAATTCAGCTAGGCTAGCTGGCCAGCAAGCCCTAAGTATCCACTTGTCTCCACCTACCCCAGAATTGTGATTACAGTGGGCTACATCATCAAACTTTTATGTGGGGGTTGGGGATCTGAACTTAGGTCCTGGTATTGGTACAGCAAACACTGTACTGTCCAAGCCATTTTACCTGCCTTCTGCTTACTTTAATTCAGACCTTTACCCATGCTTTTCTCACTTACTACGGCACCCAGAGGATGCTCAGTACCTGCCTTACCCCCCTTCTCTAAAGAAATCTTCCAGTGCTTCATTCAGAGATACAAGCCTGCTTTTTTAAGCTCCTCTCTTTAAAATCCTTTGATGTTTCCCCTGGTATTTAAGAAAGAGATGCACATTATACAGGTTAAAATATAAGTCCTCTCCTATAAGCCCCCACTAACTAACTTTTACCTTGCCTCTCATTTGCATCTTAGTATCTCCCCACATTGAACATAATATATATGCACACCCCCACACAGAGCCCCGATCACAAATGTGTACGTGAGCACATGCACATATGTGTGTATAGACCAAACATAAAATTATCAGTAGTGGTAGTTCCCTTTTTTGTCCTTATTTTATTGTCAAGGTACATTCTAATCCTCAAAATTGAGAAGAGAGTCACTTTCTCAAAGAGGTGTTCTTTCTTGATGCCTTATTATGACTGTCAAAATATAAAGCTTCACTTTTGTATTCTCATAGCTACAATGCGTCATGTGTTTCTTTTACACTAGACATTATTCATAATCATGTCTGAGTCTATTTGTGTGCTTGGTTTTTGATGGAGTATCCCATATAGTAGTATTCTGGGTAGTCAGTAAATGTTTAAAGATGAACAAAATATGGTCCCTAATGTAGGGAAGATGATGCTGCTCTTTGAAAGTAATAGGTACTCTGGCACATTCTGTTTTCAGTGCAATGGCCACAAATACCCATCTCTTTCTCATGCTTTCTTGCGATTAAAATAGAAGGCTCTCTTCTTTACAATTCTGGGGGAAATTTAAACCATGATTTTTTGGACCTGCTCAAATCTGAACTGTTCCCCAAAGGTTCATGCTTTGAACACTTGGTGTCCAGCTATTTGGAAGTCTATGGCTCCTTTAAGAGATTGGCCTGACTAGTGGAAGTAGGTCAAAGGCCCTCACAACTGAACATCATACCTACTCTTGTTCCAACCTGAGGTCTCTGCTTCCTGATATATACAATGTGAATAAGGCACAGCCTGGAGTTCCTGCTTCCAGGGACAGAGCCACTCCTATTGCAATGCTTTCACTGCTCCTTGGACTTTAAAACCATCACCGGAATAAACCTGTGCTGTTATTGTCAGGTGTTTTGGTCATAGTGATAAAAATAACAAGTCCAGTATCTGCCAATGACACTCTCTCAATATGAAAGTTCTTCATGTTTACTGTGGTGTTGTTTACTCTTTATCAAATAGAGTAAGCTGGGAAAAGAGAGCTTCAATTAAAGAATTTCCTCCATTGGACTGGCTTTGGGAATGTCCAGGAGACATTTTCTTAATTGCTAATTGATGTATGTGGGCACAGCCCACTGTGGGCAAAGCTATCCCTGGGCAGGTGGGCCTGGGTTGTATAATAAAGGTAGCAGAGCAAGCAGGCTTGCCCAGCTACCTTTATTATACAACTCAGGCAAACCAGTAAGCAGCTTTCATCTATCATCCTTGTTTCAGTTCCTGCCTCCAGATTCCTACCTTGAGCTCCTGCTCTGAATTCCTTTCTTGATGGATTGTGAGTTGGGAGTTGTAAGATAAAACAAGCTCTTTCCTCCCCAAGTTGCCCTTTGGTCATATTCTTTGTCACAGCAATAGAAAGAGAACTAAAACAACCATATTGGGAGCAATCATTCATTTACCTTTAAAAAATAAACATACCCAACATATAGCAATATCATATTTATTACTGAAACTATGAATGATTGAAAGTATATGTAGCAAAAATGAATAATAAGAAAAGACTAATAATGGTCTTTGGCATAGCTTTGAAAGAGATTAGTTTCAGACACAGGATTTGGAGCAACAAAGTTGGAACTGAATTGGAATATACCTCCAGGAAGGCTAGCTCTCATAGTTTCAGAGAACACTATGAAAGCTGCTAAGGGAGAACATCAATTGAAGATCCAACCCGAGATTTAAGGCCTAATAGTCATGATGGTTGGCACAGCAAACTATATTGGGGCAACAGTGGCACTTTTATCTTGGGGGTAATCAACAGTTACCTAATTGGACAAGTTCACTCAATGGGAGGTTACTCATGTGTGGTACAGTAAATGTAACCAAATACACATGGTTGGAAAGGTCATAGATCTTAGAGAAAATCCCAAGGCTGTCATATCACTAGACAAATGTAATTTCTTAATATGTACTATACATGGATCCTTATATTTACAGGCAAGTATGCCAGTCACCACTCATCAAAAAAAGTGTCTTTTGCGATAGACAGAGACTGTTACAGAGTTCCACAACTTCTCCAACACAGAGATAATGTCTGGGAAATACCCAATCACATGAGATATATCTACAATGGAACTTCTGCATCTAATACTCATGGAACATACTGGAACAAGGAGGTAGAGAGCATACTAATGCATCTCTCAACTCTCATCAATGAAATTTCCTCAGGCAACAGAGAGCAATGAACCCAGGGCTCAGAAACCACTGAAAAAGAGGGGATAGAAAGATAATAAAAGTCAAGGGAGGAGGGGTATGACCATAACAAAATAAAGTTTTACAGGCTCCTGGTACCTTGCTCATATGAACTTAGAGAAATGGTGACAGCATACAAAAGACCCATGCAAACTCAAGCAAACAAAAATCAACATAGAACTGTGGAAATGGGAGACAGACCCCAATATTAACTATTAACTGATGGACTACTGGGTGAGGAAGAGCTGATCTTCTTTAAGTGAGTGGCTCTATATAGGCTGCTTAGACCCCAGTGGATGAACTTGCACTGAAGGACATCTGGGGACACTAATTTGACTCAATAGATCTTAACACAAATGACAGAATGCATGAAATCCACCTGGGGGGGTGGCTATGGGAGGGTGTCAATGGAGAAGGGGACAAAAAGATAATTAAGATGTTGTGTATGAAATACACAAAACTCAAATAATGTTTAATAGAAAAAATGAATTTCATACTAACTTTCCTGATTTGATAATTACATATTGTATACATGTGTGAATTATCAAATAATTAAAATAAACATGTACAACTAAGATAATCAAAATTAATTTCACCTAGTGTTATGGTGAAAAGGAAACTGATGTTGGAAGTTGGTAGGTTTCAAAGGTCTTGGGAAGTTATTAGTCATATCTGTAAAGGTGGTGCCTGGGGAGAAGTAAGACACATGAATGGTCAGTGGAAGACTGAATTTGGCTAGCATGGAGGTAAGTGAACTGTTTTTTTGCTTAAAACTTATTTTGGGGTTCAAGCAAAATTGTTGACCCAAAAGTATAACTCTAACCTCAAATGGGACAAAGGATAGTATATTCTGGAGCCAAATATGAGTGACCATGGCCTGGGAACACAGATTCAGGTTCCCCCAAATTCCACGTTCCAGCTTAGAAACACGTTTATGGAGTGTTTATAGTAGCAGAACAAAGAAGAGTCATGAATCAAAACACTTTTCAAATACATTGGTGCAAACGTTAAGTAGGTGGATACCGCAAAAGAGAGATCTCAGCTATAGGCTTAGATACCAGCTGATGCCACTCACCCTTGTGGTTGGTGGAATCTGGTGGTCGCTAAGTTAATAGATTCTAAAATTTTTAGCTATTAGCCATGGGATGTTAAGTTAGAAACAAAAGTGGGCAGGGAGTAGCTATTTAAGGGGCTAAAGACGGCCCAAGATAAATAGCAACTAGGCTCTGAGCGTGTAACATTCCAAACTCTCCACAGTCACTAACGTTCTAATCAGTTTATCTGCCTTTATAGAATGTTCAGTTTCAAAATGCAGTTTTTCAGAGCATTTTGGTTCACAGTATCAATAATCTTCTGTTCTTTGTGACATCATTTTATCCAGATTGAAAATAAAGCTATTATTTTATTTAATAATAAAAGATCAATTTGTATTTTTCTTTAAAAGCATTTTATTATTTTTTTATTTTACACGTATGAATGCATTACTCGCATGATAGTAAGTGTACCCCTGTCGTGCAGTGTCCACAGAGGTCAGAAAAGGGCATCAGATCCCCTGGAACTGGAGTTACAGATGATTGTTAGCTGCCATGTGGATGCTGGAAATCAAACCTGGGTTCTCTGCAAGAGTATCCAGTGCTCTTAACCACTAAACCATCTCTCTCCAGCCTCTTGTATTTTTCTTAAAAGATGTACAAAAAGCTCAGTATTATCATGAAATATATCTTTCAAGCATCATAGTACCATTTTTTATTTGTTTAAGGAGGATTTGCTCTTCTTTGTTGATCAAATTAGACTGCACAAAACAACATAATTTAAATCTTCCTATTACTCTTTGGGGGAAAAGTAATTGTAGTCTATGTTTGTCAGCAAGTAGAAAGCATTCCTTTTACCCAAATGTGCATGCATTCCATTTCAAATTTGCTGCACTTCAGAAGAAAACGGGAAAATTCCCTTAATGTCTGTAGTGAAATTGTTCTCAGCAGTCTGAGAGCACGGCAAAATCTTTTTTATCTGTGGAAAAGTGCCTTCCCACAACAGGAAGCAAAAGTTCTCTGATGGAGTTTATTCTGATGAATTCTTTTCCTTTTCTCATTCTTGCATTGAGTCACTTCAGTTTCCATTTTAATGTTGTCATGAGAGACTTGAAGATAAAGATACAAAAAAGAAAAAATTCAGTATTATTTATTAATCTTTATCCGTTAAGAATGGCCTTTACTTTCATGCCATACTTACTTTTAAGCTTTATCTGCTCTCTCTCCCTGCCTAACCTCCCTCCTCCCTCCCCTATTTAAATGTTCCCCATTTCCACATTTTCCCTTGATAATGCTTGTCTCCTATTATCCCCACGTCTCCTGGGTTCCTTTTTTCCCTTTACCCTTATGGTTCCTTACATGTCCTTCCCTCCTCCCTTCCCAGTTGAATACTCCCATTTCCCAATTGGTAACATTTGTTCCTTACTATCTCCTTTTCTTGGGTCTTTCTTTCCCTTTACCTCCTTGCTTCCTTTCCATTTTCTTGGCTCATGCTGTTACATTAGTATATATACTCACATATAGGGGATTGATGCTAAGATCCATAAATGAGAGAGAACATATGTCACTTACTTTTCTGAGGCTGTGTTACTTCGCTTAGGTTAACAATTTCTAGTTCCATCCATTTACCTGCAAACTTTATAATTCTGTCTTTCATTACCTCTGAGTAGAACTCCATTGTGTAAATGCACCACATTTTCATTATCCATTCCTCAGTTAAAGGACTTTAATTTTTTTTTTTTCCATTTCTTAGCTATCGTTAAAAGAGCAGCAACAAACATGGATGTCTAGGTACCTCTACAGGAGAATGAGTCCTTTGGATATATGCCAAGAAGTGCTATAACCGGATCATCTGGTAAATTCACTGTTAGTTTTTTAAGAGTTCTCCACCCTGCTTTCCATAGTGGTTGCCTGAGTTTGCATCCTCACCAGCATAGTATTTTTTGTTCTCTTGGCCTTAGCCAGTCTAGGGTAAGATGGAATCTTAAAGTGGTTTTGATTTGCATTTCTCTAGTTAGTAAGGATGTTGAGCATATTTTAAGGTGTTTCTTAGTCATTTTTATTTCTTCATTGAGAACTCTCTGTTCAGGCTCTTAGTTCATTTTTTTTTGTTGGGCCATTTATTTTCTTGTTTCTTTGGTTTTGATGTTCTTTGTATATTTTGGATATTAATCCAATGTTGAATGTGTAACTAGTGAGGATTTTCTCCTATTCAGTGTGTTTCTCTTCATTTTGGACTCTCTCATGCATAATAGCATATTGTCTGCAAATAATCATCAGGTGATTTCTTTTCTAATTCGTACTCCTTTAATTTTCTTCTCTTGTCTTACTGAAAGAGTTTCAAGCACTATATTGAAAAGGACTGGACATAGTGGACAGCCTTGTCTTGTTCCTGATTGTAATGGGAATGATTCCAGTTTTACTCCATCTCCATTTCTTCATCCATTTCTTCTTTATATTCTACATTACATTTCTTTCTCTCACAATCAATATTCAATTGCTATTTAGGATTAATCTACTACTCAAAAAAATTCAGTTTTGGGAATGGCTTTTACAATATGATCAAACTCTGGATGGACAAATGGCTTTTATTTAGCTTTAAAACCAAAAACCTAATCTTATCTTAACTTGTTCATAATGTAAACAAGCATATTAGGCCTTGAGCTCCTCTTATAGCCTAAAGCATATAGCTTTAATTCCTCAGAACCCTTCCTAACCTTTTACCCCAAAACAATGTATGAATGTATGTGGATATTTTGCATATTCATGAATGCATTGTCAACGGTGCTGAATATTCCTTGGAAACAACAAAGATATGAAGTTTATCCCATTGGTTTGCAAACAATAAATAGGATTAAACTAAGAACATCTGTTTGTGGTTGTATTTGTATGGGTCTAGTTCAGCAGAGATCAGAAAGTGCAAAATTCTCCCTTAATTTAAGGTCTAATTCTACTTCCCCATTTCATGCTGGATTGACTGTTCTAATAGAAGAATAAGTGAGCCCTTGGTTGAGAATACAGTACTGAGAGAATTCAGAAGGAACACTAGTTCGGGTCTACTCTTGGATTGAAATGAATGCTAAGTGTCAGGTTGTTTTTCTTCAGGCAGCACTGTAATGTGGCATCACCCTGGCATCAATCACTACTCTCATCTACAGCTACTGTATCATCCTATTTTAAACCATCCACATTTCTTTCTTGAACAATATTTTGTCCTAATCCTCCTAACACCCCCGGTTCTACTTTTTGCTATCTTCTACTTTCATTTACTACTTTCATTCATATTGTTGTCTAAAGATATCATGGGGGGATAGGGACATAGCTCAGTAGTTGACAACTTGCCCAGCATATGCAAAACCCTGGGTCCTGTCCTCAGTGCCATCGTTTGTATTCATCATGGTGAATATTGATCACTTATTCAAAAATGACGGGCAGTTAATGAAAATTGTTCATTAAATATTTTCACAAGGGTCTGTTTGGTCAAACTGCTACTTACTCCCCCTTTTTTCCACCTATGCTGAACTTGATGTTCCTCAAATATGCTTTGCATAGTTGACATTAGAGTCTTTTCACTTGCTGATTCCTTAAAATGGAAAGATGCTCCCAAGATAGTAATATAATTAGTTTATGGAAGTGGTCAATTTTTTATAGGCTTAAATTCCTAGGAAAATATATTTGGGCAAATTAAACACATATTTATTGACTCACTGGTTGATTCAACAAAGAATGCTCTCTGACTTATGATGGAATTATTTCCTGTTAACTCCTCATGACCTGAAAATATCACAGGTCAACAAAAACATTTAAGAGGCTGGGGATATATGTGGCAGATCTGGAACATGCATAGACCAAGCATTGCTTTCATCACCACAATGAAGTATATTTAATATTTCTCAGCTACTGAACATCACAGCTGAACAATGCAGCCCATGGTAGAACACTCATGATTGCTGACAGGCTGGGTGCTGTGGCCAGCTGCTGCTGCCCAGCATTGCAATACAATAACATATTGTTTGCCTAAGAAAAGAACAAAATCCAAAACTCAAAATATGTTTTCTACTTAATTCATATCACTGTTAAAAACCTTCCTAATAGGAAAAGTCACAAGCCATCATAATCCAGAGACAATCAGCATTAAGTATGTACTAATTATAAAGGATTGCAAAGAGAGAGGTAGACATATCCTGCTTCTCAAAAATTATGTATGCTATGGTTAATATTTATTTGCAACTCCTCTTTAGCATAGATCTTCAATAATAACTAAGGCCTTTTCTGAATAAATAATACTGATATACTCATTTTGTACTTTGGGCCAAGTAAAAGAAAACACTGGAACAGGGCTAAAAATATGAGGGAACAATTTCAAATTTCAAAGAACTAAGAGGTACCTTTGAAAATTTGAAGAGGATCAATTACAATTACTAACTGATGGGCATCATTTTTCAAACACCTATTGTTCAAGGATGCAGCCTAAAGAAGTTCCAGAGAATATGATAGATTTTAATATATGCAGCGAAAGCCCTGTATATATTCTTAATGGCTGTGAAAATAATTTCCGAGTCCACTTACGTTAGATACTATATGTATTTTATTTTAGTCAATGAGACAGATGATTGAGATGAAAGATTGACCTTAACCAAGAGCAGAGGGTCTGCTTAGTTGAGTCTACCTCAAATTGTGAGTTTGGGAGATGTTTTCTACGCAATAAAAGATAACTAACACATATAGTAAAGCTCAAAGGCATTTGAGTCATCTGTGTTCAGTTGAAAGAGTCAAGAGTACCCCTGAGATTTAAGACAGAGAAAAGGTTGAAATAAGAACAAAATCTTAAGGCAAAATTTGTCATTCCCATGGATTTACATTCCAGTTAGCAAAGCATGTAGTTACTCAAGCAGATAACCATCAGATGTGAGTTTTTTATCTTATCATGTGGACAGGGGTTAAGATGCTTAGATATCTTGGAAAAGCCGAGATATCAATGTCTATTTCCATCCCCATTGCCATTACTCAGCCATGGTTTAACCACCAGGCATTCACGCAAGGTATCTTTCAGGTTTCCTTTCTATAAGGAAAGCCTTTTTGACTGATTATTCAAAGTCCTCAGTGGCTTTTACCGAATACTGCAAATATTCCATGAAATCTATTAAATAAATACCTACATAATAATAGACTCAATTATGAGGAAAAGAGTTACTTTTCTTCAACCATTTGAGAACTGAAGTATGACATAACTGACATTTAAGGATGCCAAGAATATTCGTTATGCATTCTTTTCTTCTAAACCAATGTCATTCTTATTCCCAGCTCTACAAACAAAAGACTTTTTAAACCCAAGCCTCCTGTGAGTTTTTTAATTCGTTTTTTATTAACGAGATAGACTTTTTTTTTTTTTTTTTTTACTAAAAAAAAAAAACCTATGATTTTCAAAGAGCACTACTGGGAACTAGAAAGACTGTGTAGAAGTAGAGGAGGATGGCACCCTTATAATAAATTATTAGTAATGTCTAGGCTGCTCAGATACAAGTTCATTGAAATATGAATCACTTATGTCATTTCCCAAGATGAGGCTTAAATATTCTTAGCATAAAAAGATTTCACTTTATTTTGGTTTACCTTTTGTCCTTTATTTTTAAAAAATGACTGATCACTTACTGGTTTCAAAGTAATACTTCCTTGTTAAAAATTTGCTTTGGGGCATCAGTATTTCTCAGACGTTCGGCCTGTAAATAGGCAATTCAATCACTGTAGGAAGCATTCCCTCTCTGATTTACATGTGCTCCTCTAGAATGGTGTGGTTGTGATGGACAAGCAGCCACCTGTGTGGTTCTTGAGATTTTCAATAGAAGCCATCAACCTACTGCTCTGGGCACAGGCTAATGCTTTCAAGAAGAAAACATCCTATGTAAAAAGTGCAGTATGACATATTATTTTACTTAGGTAAGGGTAATCACTTCATCTAATTATTATCATAATTTTTATATTTGATGAGTAAATGAAACTACAATATTATTTATAAGAATATTCTTTTTGACAAGTGTGATTCATAATCAGGAGACTATCCTTACAAAAATGTCGACAGCTTTCTAGGCTTCTCCACTACATATATACATTATTTGAGAATATTTGTATGCTAAGAAAGTTAATTCACCTCTCCTTAGCCCCTACCTTAAAAGATAATTGCAAAATGTTGAGGACTGTGGATTCTTAAACTCTTTTAATAGAACAATCTCTGCAAACTGTATCCTCTTCATTGTAGCTATTAGGGTAGTATGAAGTTAATTTGGAGGGCAGTAAAAGTAAAAGGCATTCAAAAAATAATCAAGAATAAGTGAGGCAAAAAATAATGCTCCTTTTGCTTCCAAGCTGGTGAGAGTTAAATGGAATAAATTCTTAACAATATAGCAACAGAAAATTAAAAGGGGAAGTCACATCATCCAAGGGGCCTTGTCATGCAGTCAGGACTAAGTCAAAGGTCTGCATGGTTTACACAGTCACACAGGAGCACTAAGGGGGCCTGTCTGAGGTCTGTGGATACCTGCTCACTCTCTAATTCCTTTGAACTTATCCTTTCAATAAATATTATAAGTCAATGAAAGTCAAAAAAGTGGTGTATGAACAGTTGAAGTTGGTATCCTAAACTCTTAGACTTTAATTTGCAGCCAGTGCCTTACTTTTAAGCTGTCGAATTTTGCCATTTTTGAGCATTCTAGATACCAACAAGTATTCTAGAGTCTGATTCGTTTTGACATATCTCAATTTAAGCAAATCCAAATATCACTGATAGATCTATTATAAGAGAAGTTTAAAATTAACTTTAAAAATGAAATTGATTTTTTGGAACAAATCACCTATAGCTTAAATCCCAACTCTTAAAGTCTGATAAAACATCACTTTATATCTAGCTATGCATGTATGTCTCAAATTTACTTCCCTTCAAAACTGAAAGAATATGCATCCAATAAAATAAGTTTTTACTCATATATGTAGATAAAAAACCTTCTCATTATTTAATTGATTTTAACTTTTAAAAATATTCATTTTCATTTTTTAAGAAATAGTGTTATAATGTTCTATATCCATATATATGTGGAAGGTGATCCATATTACTTATAAAGGTGGTTAAAAATAAAACACACACATACAAAAGAAAGAGCACTCTCAGAAAGCGCCCCAACAAAATACCTTCTTTTCTGGTTTAATTGTGAGGGCTCAGGTTGGAAAAACAATGCTTTGAAGTTGTTATCATCTGTAATGATCAGAAGAATATTTGGACACATTTTCCCTAAAACCAGTGTTGCTGAGAAAGGAATAATACAAATTTTATGATAAAAATGAAGATACAGGAGCTGAAGAGATGGATCAGTGGTTAAGAGCACTGGCAGCTCTTGCAGAAGACCTGGGTTCAAATCCCAGCACTCACATGGTGGCTAACAACCATCTTTATCTCCAGTACCAGGGGATCCAGTACCCTCTTCTGACCCAGGGCATTGCATGACAACAGTTCACTTACGTATGTGCAGGCAATACATTCATACACATAAAATAAAAATAAATAAATAAACTTTTTTTTTATAAAAGATAATCTTTAAACCACATGAAGGTACAGCGAGAGCAGACTGAAGGTGTTGAGTGGTGTAGTAACATTTATCGAGCACCATAATGTGGCTAAGCACATTTCTAAAATTTCTCATGAAAACATTTTTTAGCCCTCTGAAGATTGAATACATTGGGAAGCATTATTATGATTATCTTAGATATGAAGAACTCAAGACATAAAGAATTTAATAACTTTGTCAAACTGATATTGTGGAGTGTCCGAAGCTGGAACCCAAATACTTTGTGAGCAATAACAATATTTCCTTCTTCATAGAATAAATCTGATGGTTAAATAATCTGCAGCAGGTGAGCTTCCTACGCTTCTAGTTAGTTCTTGAGCAGCTTTAGTTTACAGTAAAGTAAGCACTTTTGGCATTTACGTTTGAGGTGTCTGTGGTATGTATGTGTGTGTAGTGTGTGTGCAGTTTGTGATATATGTGTACTGCTTGTGTATGTGCTATATATGTATGTGGTGTGTGTGTATGTGTGTGTATGTATGTGTGTGTGTGTATGAGTACCTTCTACTTCAATCCAATTTCAGCTCAATTTTTGAAAATAAAGAGAATTAAAAGAGCAACTGCTCTTTTAATAGCTCTAAGCACCAGTTTCCAACTTTCCTAAACACAACATATAGACAGCAGTGTTGCATTTCTATAAACTTCATATTTTAGATTAAAAAGCCTCTTTCATATTTTGGGGGAGCATATAAACCAGAAAATATAAAGCCAGGTCTAGTGCACAAAGTATGTTTCCCTTATTGGGCTGTACACAGAAGCATATTTTAACACAAATAGCTGAGACCCTCTGGAAAATCCTCCAAAAAGCCGCTGAACTCCAGCCAGCAAAGATCCCTTAACACTCTGGAATAAACAAGAGCATCTGGCACTACTCCGTGTGAGCTGTCACCTTTACTCTGCCTGTTCATGGACTTTGTGGAAAAGAAAATAATGCTTCCATCTGGCCACTGCAGCATAGCAAGCTGAAAGCACTGTGGAGCTTCCCCTGAAATCAGAGAGGATTCTGCAGCACTGTCACTGGAGGGGAGAATGTAAAATTTGGTTCTGCTCATAATGAGGAGTCTCATTGCAATGCCCAGCCATGGTGCACTGCAGGGATTCCACAGGCTACCCACAATGTGCTCATTCTTATTTAGCTTCAAAATAGACAAGTTCACAAACACTGAAACAGGTTGTTTTCCTTAGTAGTAATGAAGGCACTTGAAATGTTCTGTGACTGCAGGAAAAGAAGTCTGGGCCACTAAGACTTCAGAATTTCTTTTCTAAAATAAGGTATAAACATGTAGATTAAACTAAGATTGTAAGAGCAGAGGTAAACTAACGAATATAGGGAGTTCAACCCTAAGAGTTTAACCTAGTAGAGGGTAGAAGAAAAATTTGTAGGATTTGAGTTCATGTACATAGTGCATTGAAAATGAAGATGGAAAGATTCTTTTTCTTCTGAGAGAATAGAATTCTCACCCAGGGCCAGATGCACACTGGCACAAAAGCCTTACCACATTTATTAGAATAACCAAATAGTATGGAATGCATCATGGACTTCCTTGAATTCTAGAAGTCTTAACCATATGTCTTTACGCTTCTTGAAATTCTATGCAAAACTAGAATATGTGTTTGTGTTTTTATTTTTATGAGGCAAGGGTCCAATACACTATGAAGCACCAAAAGATTCTAAAAGCTCTGTTTGAAATCTTTCCACACTCAACAGCAAATAAAGAATTTTCTCTAAGGCTTAATTAAGAAAAAAGTGAAGATGGCATTAAGAGAACACAGTTTTACCATCAGGACTTTAAAAAGCTGATCAGTGTGTTTATTTAGACTCTAGTAGTTCAAAGATGGAGGATACCGAACATCAGCTGAAGTTCAACTGTTAACTTCAAGTTTATAATAATAATAGGCCCAATGGAGTCAAGCTCTCATGGCCTGACTTGCGTATGACTGTCAAAAGTAAGTCCCTGGCATTTTCCATGGAGTCACCACAGAAAAATAGAAACCAGGAGCTATTCTTCCCATTTAATACCTGGGAGTTACGGCTGTGAGTGCTTTAAATCATTCACATGGTTAAAAAATTAAGACAATGAAAACCAGGCAAGGCGTCAGGGGAGGGGACCTGCACATTTTAGGAGACATGTTATCCCCAAATAGACATGTAATCTAGAACATGAGCTTTTATTTTTGATTGTCTTATGTTTTTTCTACTCTCTCACTTATGATTTCATACCAATCATATTGCTTTAATTATTGTATGTTAAAGTTTCTAAAATCCTCTACACTCATGCATCTGATGCTTATAATCACTTTTGTAAGAAAACGGAAGAGTTATAAACCCTGTCTCCTGTTTCTCCATACACATCTTTTGTGTGTGTGTGTGTGTGTGTGTGTATGTAAGTGATGTATGCATTTCAATGTCATAGCTTATTCCTGAAACTTCTCACAGAGTAATTTGTTTTATAAATATATTAGTTTTTCACCCAATGTGCTATTGAAATAATGTTCGTGGTGTTCAGTTTTGGATTATTAGATGTTAGTAATTGGAAGTTAGAACTCTGAACAGTCTTGTGAGTACCATTTTGTTCACACGCATACTTGATTATCTTGGATATAGTCCACAAATAGAAATGCTTCATTATACACTGTACCTAAGGAATGATAAAACTGGTTTCCAAGGTGTTCCTACAAGTTTGCAATTTCACATAAAATATGAGATTTCCAATTGTCCCATAACCTCACCAAAAGTTGTAATTTATTATCTTGTTTAATTTAGCAATTTCAGTGGCTATGTAATGGTATATCATCGAGGAGTTAATTTGCATATCCCCGAGGATTATTTTTCATATGTTCATTGTCCATCATGTTACCTGTTTTGAAATACCTACTAAAGTGTTTTGTGTATTTACAACTTACAGTTCCAGTATTTTATTGACTTAGAGAAATCAATATTATTGACTCAGTATATTTCGTGCTTTAGTTTCCTTTCACTTCTTTCAAGATGAAACAGATTCACAGTTTTTCTTCGGTTTTTAAAATATTGTCATTTTTTTTCTTTTCTGCAGATTTCAGACAAATTTCTGACTATCTCCCAGTACAGGATTGTGTGAGCTCCTCAAGATGAGATTCTTGGAGTACCCTGATAAGTGATGACAGTGTGCTGCTTTTAGGGCTTCATTTTACAAAAGGCCCAGATGCATTTATCTCACTGGTGAAGTCACTGTTTTGTGTTATTATCTTCTTTAGTTATAATTTGCATATATTAACAGTAATGTGTGTTATAACACTGTGTGACTAATTATGAAGAAAACCTTAGAAGTAATCACCTCAGAATTGATGTTTATACCTTGCCTTTATTTCAGAAAGTTTCTTCACTGGCCTTCTCTATCAGATTCTCTCTCTCACGGCCCTAGGCATCTATGGATCTGATTTATGTCAATACAGATCAGTGATGCCCACTTTAGAGTTTTTCAAATATAGCACCATACTGTATTGTGTTTGGCTTCTTTCATATAATATGATGTTGGAATTTGTCCAATCCCATTTATTTAATAGTAATTTATTTCTTTTTATCTGAATAGTGTATGAAATAATCAATTTGTTTTTTCTTTCACTTGTTAGTTGACTTGCGGCCTATTTCCAGAATTGGGATATCTAAACAAAACTTCTAAAAGTTGCATGAACACATCATCGTGTAGCTACATTTCCTTTTATGTTGAATGTATACTTAGATGTTGAGTAACTGAATTACATGATTGCTATGTGTCTAACCCTTTAAGAAACCATGAAGCTATTTTTCAGTGTTTGTAAAATTTTCCAATCCTGCTTACATGAGACCTGCTCAACCTCAACCCAGTCAGCATTGCGCCATGGGTAGAGGAGGGGCTCACAAGCTCCCATGCTTATTGAGGAGCTATTGGCACTTAATGGCTACCAGGGAAAGAGAGTCAGTGTTTAGGGATGTGGCCCTTGGTCAGCTGCCCATGCTCCGAGGATCATCCCATATCCATGAGTATATGGGCAATCTAATTGGACTCCATGAGTTATATATAAAACTAAGAAATAAAAAGAGATAAAAGAGGACAGAAAGTTGGGAGGGGTACTTAGAGACAGGATCTGGGGAATTTGGTGGAGGAAACATGGGAGATAAATATGATAGAAACATATGCATGAAATTCTCAAAAAATAAAGATGTATTTTAACAATTTCCCAGTTCTACTACCAATGAATAAAAGCTCTATTCATTCTGTAACCACATTCTGTTTTGTTTTGGATTTTTCTATTTTATTTTCACAAATTTCTTCTTTAAAAATTTTGGAACATTTAAAAAATAATTTTATTGAACTTTTGTACATTTCATACAATAGTTCTTAATCAAATTAAGAGCCCCTCCCCATCCATAGCCACATAGTCCCCCACACTGGGCCTCATGTATTCTGTCATACATGTTAGGTCCCATCTGGTCAAGCATTTTACCTGGATGTACTTTGGTGTGAGTTCATCCACCTGAGAAACACACATATGATATCTAAACATTAGTGCATGTATAGATATTTTTTGATAATTTCGAACTTGAGTATTGTATTTGCACTATTTCCATCCATCCCATCTTCCTCCAATTGTTCCCAGGCCCTCCTTACTCCCTCTCAATTTCTTGTCTGCTTTGCTGATTATTGTTACACATAGATAGATTTATAAATATTCATTGATTAATGAACTGATTTGTTGATGAATCCCAAAATAAAGGTGCCATTATTGCACCATTTATATATTGTACATATGTATAATGCACTGAATTCATTTAGTGATGCTCATGTATACACGTGTTTAGGGCTTGCACTTGGCATTATATAACCTCTCAGGGAGCTCATCCCTGAAGAAAACTGATTCTCCCTCCGTCAGCATCCATTGATTGCCTGTAGCTCTCCATTTTGAGGTGCAACTCCCTGCCATTCCCTCCTCCATCTAAGTCAACTGGTTTTGTCACTATGCAGATCACAATAGGCTACCAAACTGTGGGTATTTTAGGTGTAGCCTCTCTGTCATGCCTAGAGTATACTACCTAGCAGCAGGTGTCTTGTACCTCTGGTTCCTACATATTTTTGTGCCCTTCTTCAGAGATGCTCCCTAAGCCTTAAGTGTAGAGCTTGCACTGTAGATGTATTACTTAGGGCTGGGCATAGCATGGTCACTTATTTTCTATGTTTGTCCTGATGTGCAGCTTTGTAATAGTCTCTATCTGTTGCAAAAAGAAGTTTCTTTGATGAGTGGTGAGAAGGACACTTGTTTGTAAATATAAGGATACATATTTCAACTATAGTAAGAAGTTCTGTTGATCTAGGGAAGTGACAGAAGTAAGTTTTTCTCTAGAGCCTGTGACCTCTCCAGCCATGTGTATTTGGCTGTATTTATAGTAGCATTCATGAATTCCCTCCCATTGAGTGGGTTGTAAATCCAATTAGACAGGTGTTGATTAATCCTAAAATAAAGGTGCCACTATTGCACCAATAGAGATAATTTGCTGGGAAGCTTTACAGCTGGGTGGGACCATTGATTTGTTTTCTCCTTTGACAGCTTGCATAGTATCCTCTGACAAGTAGGAGGCTTCCAGATCAGTCCTAGCTCATTGCTCCAAGCCCTGTGTTCGTTGTATGTCATGTCTACAATAGGATTTTACCTTCAAGTTCTGGTAAGCATTAATGGACTGTGGCAATACCCTGTGTTATTTTGGAGACTCTTGATCTACCTTGATTAACAACTCTAAGGGAGGGGTCCCTTACCTGGCACTATGATTTTTGTTATATAGCTTTCATCTATACACATGCCCTCACATTTTATGTGTTTTTTTTTTCAGAAGGCTTATTAAATACTACATTAACTTTTGGCTTTTCACATTACCTAAGCATTATTTATCTCTTTCTTCTCTCCTCCTGCATGATCTTCCCTCCTTCTTCTCCAGTTAAAGTATCTCCCATTTTCTTTCCTTTTCCTTTGATAATACCTGTCTCCTACTCTCAAGCTACCCTTATCCCCTACATGCCAACTGTTTCCCTTCATAGCTGGGATAATTTATGCTCCCATAAATGGTACATAGAGTGACTTTTCATCTATATCTTCACCAAATATGTTGTTATTGATATTATTATTATTGCTACTCTAGCAAGGGTGAGATGGACTCTCAAGGTAGTTTTAATTGTATTTTCCATGGTGACTATCAAGTATTTTTTATATTTATTGTCCACTGTATTTTTTCTTTTCAAAAGCTTATGATCAGATCATTGCCTATTTATTAATTAGATTACTGGCTCTTTCTTGTCACATTTTTAATTTCCTCATATGACTGTTTGGGTTCCTCTGTTAGATGAATGGCTGGCAAGTATTTCCTCCCCTTCAGGGGCTTGTCTCAAACTCTTGTTTTCTTTGTTGTGCAGACGCTTTGCAATTTGATGTGACTCCACATGTCAAATCTTGTTTTTATTAGTAGTTTAGTTTAGTTTAGTTTACTTTTTATGTGTATGATGGTTTTGTCTGCATGTATGGTAAGTGAATCCCATGCATATAGTGCCTGCAGAGGCCAGGAGAAGGTGAGGGAGTCCCTGGAACTGATACAGATAGATGCTAGCTACCATGTCAGTGCCTGGAACTTAACCTGGTCCTCTAAGAGCAGCGAGTGCTCTTAGCCACAGAGCCATCTCTCTAGCCTCCTGTTTTTATTTCTTGATCTACTGAGGTCCTATGCAGGAAATGAATGCATGTGCCAATATCCTGGAGTTTTTCTCGTGTATTTTCCTTTGCTAGTTTCAAAGCTTTGGATCTTACTTTAAACTCTTTGGTTCATTATCAGTGCAGGGTGAAGAATAGGAATGTAGTTTCAATCTTCTACATGCAGATGCCTAGTTTTCCCACCACTATCTCCTGAAGAAGCCCATTTCTCTGGGGTATGTCATTGTACCTTTCTGGATGATCAGTTTAGACCTGTGGTTTTATTTCTGGGTTCTCTATTCTGTTCCATTGGTCTATGTGTTTGTTTTTATGCAAATATTCTGTTTTAATAGTATAGCTCTGCCACATGTTTTGAAATCAGGCATTTCAATGGTCCAGCATTGCTTTTTCTGCTGAAAACTGATTTGGCTATTTAGAGGCCTTTTGTGCTTCCATATGAATTTTGGGGTTGTTTTCACTAGTTCTGGAAAAAAAATATCTTTGCAATTTTAATGGGGATGACATTGAATCTGTAGATCACTTTCAGTGGTATGAAGTTGTATAGGACAGTCCTCTGACAGATAGATGACAGACACCATCTTCCCAAGCTTGGATTCAGTTGCATCTGTTTACCTAGGATCATCACAGATGAACCTGTTAACTGTCACACTGTACAAGGAAGAAGAGACAGGAAGAGTCATAGGACCCTCCCCTGAGAGTCCAGTTACATTTCCCAACCCACCAATTGGCTCTAGTTGCACATGGTCTGGGGGAGGGGCTAAGGGCATAATAGCCTGGGGAAGCTTAGGGGAGACTCTCTTACCATTTTATGTGGTTCTGGAGTAACTACCATCCATGCTTGGGTGGGCCATTCCAGTTCAGCCTTGAAGGTGGGGAGCACCCACAGTCCTGTAGGTAAACCCTCCCCATTGCTCTATGAGCCCAATAAACTCACTGGTTTCCCAGACTGCAGTTGTACCTCAGTTTGTCATTGGAACCAATGGAAGAGGGGCAGACATTGATTAGAAGCCCCCAGAAGGAATTTTAGCAGCATATGGCCATTTCGATAACATTAAATCTCCCCATGAATGAATATGAACTTAAGGACGTCTTCCCATCTTACAGTGTCATATTTAATTTCTTTCTTCTGTGTTGTATAACTTTCATATAGACATCTTTTACCTCTTTGGTTGGGTTTTTCTTAGGTATTGTGTTTTACCTAATATTATTGTGAATGGGATTGATTTCCTGATTTCTTTCTCCATGAGGTTATTATTAGTGTCTAAGGAATTTATTCAAAGTTATCAATTATTTCATGTAAATTTGTTCTCCTGCTTTCTAGAGAATGCCTCACTATCTCAATTAGTTTTTGTCTGTCTGTCTGTCGGTCTGTTTTGTTTTTGAGACAGGGTCTCCCTGTAGCCTCAGCTGTCCTGGAACTCATTCACTCGATTAGACTGGCCTTTATATCATAGCTTTTAATCACAAATTCTCTAACAGTTCCCAAGCGTACTGCGATATCATCACAGGCAGGGACAGTTTCAGGTTCTCATGTCCAATTCTTACATATCTTAGTTTATCCTCCTTTGAAACCACATCAACAGAAATCTCCATTAAAATGCTAGTAATAGTCAATATAGTTTATATTGTTGACTTTTTTACTGACCAGCAGGCATGTGCCCAGAGAGTCTCTTATTATGTCTGATGGGCTTTACATTTTATAGTGCTGGGGAAAGTTCTAGCCATTATTATTTTCTCAGAAGTGTATAATAAAAAAAAGATCATAAATTATTTTCTTCCTAGGCCTGGTTATTTCACACCACCCCATGCCCTCCAGGTTCATTTCCTTCTTTTCAGGTTGAATAGTATTCCATTTTGCACCATGTTTTCTTTATCCTCTCATGCAACCAGTCAGTAGGTGCGAGGACCAAGGCCCAGCAGCCTTCATTTTCAGTTCTCTGAGATAGTTCCATAACTGGACACCCACCAAGTCTTAGTTCCAACTTCCGACCTGGGGCATTTCAAAGCTCCCATTAGCCTTCTGTGGGTGATTTTGTTGAACTTGGTCTAAGCTCATTGCTCCTTTCTTCAGTTTTGCAAAGAATAGCTAGGTTCATCTTCCCTAATCCCCAGATCATGACATATTAGCCGGCAAAGAATCACCTGCAAATGCATTAAAATTCATGGTTTATTCTCTACTTAATCATAATTGGAAGAGTTCTGGATTCTAGTTATGATTGAGAATTAGATATGGTTTTGTCTGTATTTGTTGCTGATCCATGATTTTAAATTTTGTCAAACATGGGAAGAGTCAAGTTCAGAGAGCCACTGTTATCTTCCAGACATTTAAAAAGTTTTAAAATAAACCCATGCATTCATCAGAGTAAGAGTATTTTTAAACATATTTTATTTATTATTTTTATTTTATGTGTGTGAGTGTATTGCCTGCATGCATGTGAGTGCACCTGTGTCGTGCAATGCCGCGGAAGTCAGAAGAGGGCTTCTTTCCCTGGACCTGGAGTTAAGAACGGTTTGTAGCCACCATGTGGGTGCTGGGAGTTGAACCCGGGTCCTCTGCAAGAGCAGTCAGTGCTCTTATCTGCTGAGCCATCTCTCCAGCCCCTAGTAAGAGTATTTTTAGTAATCATAAAATCGGTTTAAATTTTAATATGTAATTGCAGTGTCCTATTTAATATATTGTTTTCTGATTCCTGTTTGTGATAGACTTAAGGAAAAAATAAGAAACATATGGTGACTCTTTCAAGTTTATCCTAAAAATAGTGTAATTTCATGTGCTGTTCATTTAAGAAGACATTCATGTGTCACGTATTTGGATTTCAGTTTCATTGTCATATTCATAAATTTTAAAATAAACTACTTTTGTCAATAGTTTTTTATAAATATATTTAAACAACTTGAAAAATAATCATTGTGTTCAGTTTAAATTTTAATAGAGTGTTCCAGATATTAAGTCTGATAGTTATATATAAAGATCAGATCAGGCATTCTGCAAACCAATTAAACTGTGAATAATTATACTTTGAGTTTGAGACTTAACGGTCAACACTGAAATTATAATATTTAAGTTATTCTCCTTGTGGGTAAAATCCATTCTTGCAAGCATATTTTTGTTAAGATCCAACCAAATCTCTAATCTCATTTTACATAACATTTCTGTTAGTGAGTGTGATTGAGTTGAATAGTGCCACAAAATAGTGAAATCTCTCCTGTCAAGACAGGTTTCTCTACCTCCTAGAATATGAGGTGAAATGATTTGTCATTACACACAGCTAAAGATGAGGTGATCAAATTTTGAACAAAGCATAGTATGTTTTTCTAGTTTCTCCCCTCTTTCTGTGATGCTGCAGTCCTTGAATAGAGTAATGCCAGCTATTGTGCACTGGTTCCTTCAATGTTCCAACGAGGTCATTTAGGAGCCATCAGCCCTCAGTAGTACTATCTCCTAACAATAATGGATAAATGATCCATCAGAGCTCTACATATGAACCAGCCATGTAGAGCCATGTGGGAAGAAATGTTTTCAATTGCCGTGTTTTAGAGAAATGCTTTCACATAGCTACTGGAAATTTGACATCCATCGGCATTGCACCACATGGGTGCACTTATACACATGCAAGCAATACACTCATACACATAAAATAAAAAATAATAAATAAAAACTTTAAAAAATGTTAATACCAGAAAAGATCAACAGGAAATTTCTCTTTATACCAGAAAAAGAATATTGGAATCAAAACTGATTTTTGAACAATTACGACAGTTTTGAAAATATCTGACTATTCATCACAGGGAAGGTCCAGAACAGTGAATTTAAAATCAAATTAAAAATTTACTTTCTCCAAATTAAAAAAATAGTATTTTATGAGCTATATGCATTTGATTAATTTCTTAAATTCCTTTATAAATTGTGACAGATGAAAGGATGGACATTCTAATTTAGGTATTACATTTTAAGCTACTTTAATAAATTGGAAACAGGTATGACAAACACTTTTAGAAACAGATATGACACAAAGAAATGAAAATATATGCTATTCCAAATGAAATGGTAAATTAGCTATAGGAAAAGGGTACCACAATTCTATATGAAGAATTTACATGGACTCATATTGTTGAAATGGCGAGACCTGGTAGACTCTTGGTAGCCCAAGAACCAAGTTGTGTAGTTTAAATTCCTTTTGATGACAAGTTGAAGGTGCAGTCAGAGTTTAATTATCACAGCACTAAGTCACAGTAGATGAAATAAAAGAGCAAATGTTAACTGGAGAGATCACCCTGATGTTTTCATTTTTGGTTCTAAAGACAATAAATGGGGAGACCGCTCAGTTTCTGCTTATCTCCTTTCCTGGACTGACATCTCATGTCACCTGAGACTTGGTCTGCCATCGTTGTGTTTCTCATTAAGGAAAGTCAAAAACTTGGTGAATGAGTGTCAAATACTTGTAGCAGGAGGCCTCCAAAGATGGTGCAGACTCAGAGCCCTGGGATTCAGCGAGAATTCACTTCACTTCTTGGTCCACAAATAGCCTGCCAAAAGGAGCCCATGCCTCTGTACCCTGCTCACAAGCCCAGTGACTGCTGACAGACTACATGGTGTGGACCAATCAGAAACGATAATCTGACTAAAGGGACTTGGGGGTGGAGAAAAGGGAAATATAAGGCCTGCCCCCCTCTTCATTAAATGAGCCTGCAGCACCTGGCCTAGTGCTTGCTTCTACCTGACTTCTGGGGTCTGTGTGTCGTGACTCCGTGCCTCTTACCCCCTAATCGGCAGGGGACCCAATCCAGGTCAGGGTCTTCACTGCTGGCCTGAGGAGAACCCGCAACACCTGGCGCCTGAACAGGGACCCCTGCCCATGGTGTTGGCGACACCCAGAACCTCAGTTCCATTTGGTAAGTAGGCCCCTGGATTTGTCTGTTTCTTCGGCTGCTCGAGGGTAAGTGAGTAGCCCCCTCCTCTGTCCCCTCTATCCTGTCATCTTTATTTTTGGACTAGTTTGTTAGACAGGGAGGCACACTCTGCCAAGTGGTCCCGAAGCCCACGTCAGCAGCTCCCCCCCCTCCACTCATCCCAGTGAGTTCACATAAGGGCTGATCCAACCCCAAACTCAGAGCCCAGATCCACCCTGAACTCAGAGCCCAGGCTTTGGGTCACCCTGTTGCCTGTCCCGGAGACACGGTGTGAGTACGGCTGGAGGTGTCATGGCCTCCAGAAGTCCCTCACTGAGCACAAGACATTTGGATCCGATACACCTCTACATGTTGGAGCAGTTTACATCCTAGTGGCTCACAGTGCTTCTTTGCTTCCTTTGTGCCCTCTTGGTAGTCACCCTCATCTTCTACTTTTGTGGTGAATTCCCCTTTGCAAGACCCTCCCACAATGGACAATTTACCACCACAATGCAGGGAACCACAAATGCCAGCACTGAAGGTGCTCCTTAAAACCAGAGGGTTGAAAGTGAAATCAAAAGATATCGAACACTTGTGGGATGAAGCCACTAATTTGGCTCCATGGGTCTCCCCTGAATACATGTGGGACCCTGACACGTGGATGTGGGTCCACTTCCTGGCCCGAAAAAGGTTCATATCGATCCTCCTAGCCATCATTACTAGCCTTAAATCCTCCTCTCCTGAGGAAGTTATCTCGGCCCACAACAAACACTACTGGGAGCAATCTAGTGTAGATCTAGCTATTACCTTGACCCCGGACCTCCCGACCCGTAGGTGGATGTAGCCTCTGCCCCCACTTCCAAAAGGAAGGAGCTCCTTTGCCTATATTTCAGGATACTCCCCTAGAGCTACCATGCCCAGAAATTCCTCCACCCCATTACCCATGGAAGGAGTTACTCCCCCCCATAACCATCCTGCCCCTTCCCCTGCTAACGTGCCCCTCCCTCCTAGACCACCCTCCTTAAAGCCTCACCAGCCTTTGTCTGCCATTTCCGGTTAACGTTGGCCCTGATGCAGCGCATCATCCATGGCTTCCCACCCCACTTGCTCTTCTTAGATTGGATTCAAATGAAGTTTAGTGGGTTTGAAGTCATGCTACAATGCTGAGTGTGTGGAGTGTTGGCTACTGAGGTGGCAGGTACCTAATAATAGGAAGACCACCTCTGCAGAGTAATTCTCCATGTTCAAGGACAACATCAGAGGGACTGGGGTGATGTCTTTCTTTTCTAATTGAAGAAGACAGATAATTGATCATCAGAGTTGTTACAGATACTGAGACAATGAAAATGCAGATATAGATCTCTAAGGGGAGTTTATAGTCTGCAGGAGGTCTTAAAGGGACAATAGATTTTACACCAACTGATTTTTTTCCCACACATAAACAGTGCCAAAGTAGTACTTGTATGTTTCATGCTCATTAGAGCAAACATTTTGGTGAGTCTCCTTGAAGTTACATTATTCAGGTTAACACTTAATGCAGTCAACAGCCTGGTTGAAGGCCCTGCAATTTACATGGGTGCAGAAGCTCTCATAAAATCATCTGCATAGTCTGTTACTTTCTTCCTACATATGATAAAAGGAGACTCTATTTGTTAGCTTTTTATCACATTAACACTACATGAGAGACAGACCAGTCTACTTAGGAAGAAAAGGAAGATGTATTCATTCCATTTAGAGGTTTAAAGTCATAGTCTCAAGGGTGAATAATCTTGACAGCATTATAACCAGAAGTCTGACCTGTTAAGTCTGGCTACTGAAAGAAAGCATGCAAAATAATGGTAAAAGGCAGGAAAATATTTTAACCAAAATGGCCATTTTATAAAAACTAGTAGAAAGCATTTCAGCTTTAAGTAGAAGAATTGGTGACGTGGAGGTATGCATAATCAAGTAGTTTGGGCCTAGTTGGTTTGGTTGACAAGGCAGCCCGGCAAAAGTCATTGCTGCTTGAGGACACTGATTGCCATGATGCCTGTTTGGGGACCAGCTTCATTTACCATCACTTGTACTCACAAGGATGACCTCATCTTGGGGTGAACGATCATAGGCCCTCCATTGCTTCTGGGCTCTGAGGTTACAGCAGCTTTCAGACAATGACTAGAGACTATTCAAGCATCTCTTCCGGGGTCTGGGACAGGAGAGAAAAACCAACAGTAAAATACCTTACGTGCTCTTATCCTTGGCCTTCACCTTTGCGAAACAGGTTAGTATCACCATTTTTAGACTGACACTCCTTGAAAGATTAAGATACTTATGTGCAGAGTTCAGGAAGAATTTAACCTGAGGTAAAAGAGATACATATAAAATGAAGGCAGAGGTGTCAGGCTGTCATCCATCCTCTGTTAGTTACCGTGGAGGTCCAAGTGAGGAGTTGGAGCTTTTTGCAAAAGCAGTTTCTAAGTATCTGTTAAGATATGGCCTCATGGTGCACAGGGGCTGGCAATGTCATGAGCATGTTTCTGGAGAAAATGAGTGATTGAGTCTTGAACCAGGAGTAGAGCGAGGGCTGAGAAGGCCAAATTCATGTGTCACCAAGACCCAGCAAGCCCTTAACCATCTATAATTCCCACTTTGTCTCAATAATGTCATCCTATGCATCAAACCTTTGCCATAGGGGCTTTAGGGAGACATTCCAGATACAAGTACCACAGGGACCATGCACACAAACTAGCCCTGCCTCAAAGCATGCTCCACTTGCTGGCTCCAAAAAGAAACATCTTAGCTAAAGTGAACGATTACTGCTAAACTGTTATGTTTATTTGAAATATTTGTTCTTCTTTTCCTAGACATGTTTTCTTCCTCACTTTTAGGCGATGCTGTCTGAGCACAGTGTTTCATCCTTCACAGAGCAGAGCAGGAGTCAGATAAACAGTGAATAGCACATACATTCTGCCCCAGTGTCACTGTATCTTAGTGACTTCTGTTAGCTGTCTTTTCTTTCTTCTTTGTGTTCTTTTAATACATAAAATATATTTCCTTACTTTTAATTATGTTTGTGTGTATGTGTATGTGTCTGTGATTGCTGTTGCTCACAAAGGCTAGAGACAGGATCCTGTGGAGCTTGACATGGGTGCTGGAAACCAAACTTGGGTCCTTTGCAAGAGCAATGCATACTCTTAACCACTGAGCTATCTCTTTACTCCCTTCCCCTATAATTTTTTGAGATAGGCTTTCAGTCTGTGGACCTGTCTAGCTCAGAGAACTCACCTCAGTATGTAGACCACGATGGCCTCAAACTTGCAGAGATCTACTGCCTCTGCCTCCAAATTGCTAAAATTAAAGGCATGCACCACCAAGCCTAGCTCTTCTTTAAAAAAAACATTTTTGACAAATGTATGTGTGCATTGTATACATACATGTATTCTGACCATATCTATCCCCACTATTTTCCCCTAACACTCCTGAAACCCCCAACCCATCTCTCTCCCAACTTGATGTTCTCTTTTAGTATCATTTTATTCTTAATGACCCAGTAAATCGAATTAATGCTGACCATACACACAATTATATGGGGGCCATTCAATGGGGCATGGGCAACCAACCAGCAGTTGCATCCCCTCAAAAAAAGTGAACTGTCTTTTCTTGGAAAAACCACCCAAATTGTTCTTAACAAAAGATAAAATAATTTGTAGTTAAGATAGTTTGCTTGATCAATGGAGATCATTTCATTTATATTCTTAATACTATCTGGAAGTGAGGAGTAAACAAAGACCAAATATTTAGAGTCTGATTTAAGTAATTCATTAACAATGAAGGCTGCTTGAGAGTGAACAAAATTTAGAGCATAATAAGAAAGAATTGTGAACATAGCAAGGCCAGAGTTCCAAGCAAGTCTTGAAAAGCCTGGTAGAGTAAGTCCTTGACCTTTCATGAGGGTTAACTAAGTAGTGTAATGGTGAAAGAAACAAGAAATTTCAAAATAGCCTTGAAACAATATATTCTGTTCTTGGTAAGAGAGTCCTGGAGTAGTCAAGTTTCTGCTTTTACATGAGTGACTACAGAAATCTTACCTCCAGAGGTCAGGAATAATCAATCAGTTTCCAAAGTAGAAAGAAAAATCGAAGCTAGTTAAAACCCTGTGATGGTTTGGAAGTCAAGTTTATTCCGTCTGAAGTTTTGGGGCAAGCATAAAAAGACTTTAATCTAACAGTGTAAGAACATTGCGTATCAAGAATGAAGGGAAAGAAGCTCTGAAATCCTTCCGAAGGCCTCTGTCCTTTGCTCACAGAACAGTCAAGGCTAAATACTAATACTCTTTACTGACTCCACCCAAAAAATCATAACAAAATGTTTCTGAGGAGGCAGCTTGTTCCAAGGTAAGACTGAGTTTAATAACCAATATTGTTCTTGGCCTCAATGTCAAAAGCTTCGTGTTCTCCTTCACTGTAATTGAACCAGTGCTGAGGCACACGGAGGGAATTAAGGTAAGACTTTGGAAACAACAAAGTTTTTTTGGAATAAAATTTAACTAGGGAAAAAGAAAAACTTTTTTGAGAATCACAACTCATTACTGAGAATCTCCCCTCAATATAATCAGTAATAAGATAGAATTCAATTGAACATAACTTCTTCCTAAGAAATTCAATTACTGACAAACTAAAAGTATGTTATAGTAATAAAGTCTTTATTGCAATACAGTTATATGAAATAATTACTAGTAAGTATGACATTATAGTAAGTTTACATGATTCTACTTATACTGCTGAGACCTTTCAAGGGCCCTAATAAAGAGAGAATAGTGTCTGCTTTCTGATAAAATCGTGTATGTTCAAATGGAAAAGAATGTTTCAATGGAAATCAGAGAGGATTTTTGTTTGCTGAAGAAAAGAATTTTAGAGCTTGTGAGGGAGTAGGATTAAATGGGAAAAGATAAAAACATCAAAGAGATTGTAAGGATCCAACATGATGGCACTCAAAGAACGCAGTCTCTTGATTTTCATATCTATCTATGTGATTCGCCTATGTGATCACCTATCCTCAAAGGTAAACTTATTTTAGTGACTTATTTCTACAAGACATGTATGTTACAATATGGCAGCGGGATGCCACATCTGGGGTTGGGCCATAGAACGAATATGACTCCCAATGTAGGCCCTTCCTTTTTAAATTTCATTTACTTATTTATTTTTATTTTTATGTGTATGAATGTTTTATCCTGCATGCATATAAGTGCACCACATGTGTGCAGTACCTGAGGAGGTCAGAAAGGGCTTTGGATCCTCTGGAACTGCATTTACAGACAGTTTTTAGCCACCATATGGATTGTGGGGACCAAATCCACACCCTCTGCATGAGTAGCAGTGCTTTTAACTACTGAGTCACCTCTCCACCCCCTTATAAGCCCTTTCTTTTTTCTTCTCCTGTTCCCCCCAGTGCTCCACTTTGCCATCTTAGGGAAACTAGCTGCCATGTCAACGATGATCCTATAGAGACAGTGATATGGCACAGGACAGATGCCTCTGACTTGACTGTAGTCACTAAAACCCTGCCAACAACACAAGTAAGCTTGAAACAGGTCCTTTCCTGTCTCTCATCGTGATGAGTACATCACAGGCAGTCCATCAATTCCAGGCCTTTGAGAAACTCAAACAGAAGCACCGACAAAGCCATGTCCAAATTTCTGACCTATAAATTATATGAGAAGAATAAAAATTATTTTTAAGCTTAATAGGATGTGGGAATAATTCAATGCACAGCAATACAAAATTAAAGCAACCGGTGCTTAACTGTTTGCTCTTGTACTATTTGGTGTGAATCTTCTTTTTCACTTCCCATAAGTATCAAAATTTAAGTAAAATATTCATCTTCCATTAATTGATTTGGGAGGTATAATGGGTAATTAACTAAAATAATTGAATAGGATATACATTTGTAAATCCTAAAGGTATATTTTTAGGGATATAAGGAAGGACAAGGTAGGAGTAGGCATATCCTTTTAGAGATTCTGTCAGGCAATATGAGGTCTCATGTTGCATAAATCTGCATCTGACCTTTTAAGTTCTAAAAGTTAACCAATGCCTTATGAAAGAGCGACAACACTTGCTAAATAAAGCCACTAGGACAGCAATGATATTTTCTTTCTCTTTTATTTGTTTGAGCTTGTAAGCAATGGTCTTAGAATGTTACAAACCTTCTTCATAATCCAAGAGGAAAGATTATCAACCTCCTGTATTTTCCAAGTAAAGTAACAGAATTGTTATGTTGGATAAATAAGTTTCATGCATATGTGTAAAGACAAATGTAGAAATTTTCAAAGAACTTAAGAACATTTTTGTAATGGTTAGTTATGAATAATTGCTTAATATATGTTTATGTATCCAAATTTTTCCAAGATAAACTTTCAATAAAACTTGGCAGTAAGGTTATTCCATAGTAGAGAAACTCATGCTGCTTTAAGAGTTCTTCATTGTACGCCAAAATAACTTAAACTGTGTGTCTAACCATCCCTAAGATGATGTCCTGCTAAGGAGAGACCACCCAGAAGAGAGAAGTTGTCTGGGGTACAGGAACAGGTAAGCGTTGGGGAGGCCAGCTCAATAGTGAGTGCCTGCTTATGCAAACAGAGATACTGAAGAGTCACAGTGAGCAAGTCTTCAAAGAAACCATAAATGCGTACAAAGAGCCAGCATCAGAAAACTGATATGAAAGTACAACAGAACCAGTGGGGGGGGTAGTTAGCTTCTTTCCATCCCACGCCCACCCTGGAAGAATAGAAGCTGCAGAGAGCCTTGAGGCAGAAGTGCAGGAAAATGGAAAAGATAAAGAGTGCCTCCCTAGGCATCAGAGCATTTGAAGGAGAGAAACATCTAATGTGATGAGAGTTGAAAGTTCTAACTCAGATCACACTGAATATTTTAACACCTAAAACTCAGAGTATTCTAATTCTACCTCAGTAGTGTAGTAGTGTTGGCCAAAATAATTTTCATCATTGCACTCTGTCAAGTTCAACTAATTAAATAAACCCATATATAGGCCCATCCCAAAAGAGCTGTGTTATGAATGCTACACTGTCGTGAACTGTGTTCACTAAAATTATCTGTGAAAATGTCAGGTTCAAAGACATGGATCTGGATTTCCTCCCAAAAGTTCTGTGGTACTCAATAGTGCAACTGCACATTCTGAAAACAATATTTTATTTAACAAATCTTTAATGGATAGTCGAGTTTTTCTAATGTTTTCTACTTTTATTAAAAGATGTGTGTGTATGTGTGTGATGTGTGTGTATGCATGCACAACACACGTGCCCATGCATGCGCCAATCCAGAGGTTAGAAGAGGGTATTGAATCCCGTTTATCTGGAATTACAGGTGGTCATGAGCTGCCCAGCATGGGTGTTGAGAATCATAGCTAAGGTCCTCTGAAAGAGCAGTCAGTGCTTTTAATCACTGAGCCATCTCTCCAGCCCCTAATGTTTTATTCTTATAAACAGTATTTCAGAGGACTTTGTGTATGAATTCAATATGATACTAGGTTCATTTGTTGGAACTGTCAGGAAAGTAGTTCTAATTTTAGCAACTTGTTTTATCATCTGAGAGTCAGATCATCAGAATGTTCATACTTACAGCATCCTGAATTGTTTTGTATAAATCTGATGTGTCTAGTATCTTTCTCCAATTTTTTTAATTCCTGAAGTTGGGTTTTAGCCAAACTAAGCCATATAAAATGTTCTCATGGATGTTTTGCATGTTGCTAAACGTAATATCCACAGCTTTTCTTTCTTACTGATAGAAACATTGCTTAGTTCCCAGAGTTCATCTTTTCTTTTCCTTGAATCATTTCTTTTGCTTGGTTTCAGGAGTCCTGCACCTGCTTCACTTTATTCCTGCTTACAAGCCTTTCCTTACCAAGTCCCTCTTCATGCCTACAGACTTGGGCTTTTAATTTGGGGCTTGACACTTAACATCTTCATTTTTCTGTCTGTATTTACTCAGTGATTTCATGCTGTCTCATTGCCTTAAATATCTTTGGTACACCAAAGACTCTCAAATTGGTAACTCCAACAGACATTTCCTTTTATTCTATGCCTCATCTCACATTTTAACTCTCACTCCATGCCTACTGATAGTTTTTATAGGCACCACCAACTTGACAGCCTAGAATCAAACTCTTGGCCTTTTGAGCTATTTTCACTCTGCAAATACACACACACACACACGCACACACACACACACACACACACACACACACACTCACTCACTCACTCACAAATGATCCTATAGAATCTAAGTCAGATAATCATCTGCTCAAAATCCACCACTCAGTTTTCACTTCAAAGTTGAATTCAGTGTATTACACCCCATAAAGCTGTTATGATCTACAACTCTGACTCCATCTCTTAATTGTATGCTCTTGCCCAGAATGTCCCTGCTTCTGTCACATTTTTGTCTTCTTTCTCTATAAAACTTCCACTCTAAACCTAGATTTTTTAAAGCTTCTCAAATGTATTAAACCCTGCATTGAACATCTCATCTTCACCCTCAAAGGCACTTTATCCATTTGTCCATTGAATGCAGTCCTGAATGTCATCTTCTTCTCTATGAATGTAGGCTATCATGGGCTTCATGAGAGGATTTTTTGTCTATTTGGGTCAGAGTTCATTTCAATATACTGGCTTTTTCACACAAATATTTGTTGAACAAATGAAAATATTTCATCTGTATTTTGAAAACATGTCAGATTAATCTGTGACAAATCAACACATATATCCATGAGTTAGGACAATGCTAATATCTATTGATTGCTTTGAAGAGGACTTCATTAGTCATGTATGATGTCTCTAAGCCACATTAAACTTATGTCTGAATAAAGAACAGCCAGACATTCAGCATTCATTTTAAGGCCATGAGTGGACCAACCTGCTGGACACTGTTCCTTCAGATGTCTCAGAACTGTGCTCTTGAACCAGGTTTCACTCATACTTTTGTTGAAACAGTACCTCCAGCATGCGTTGGGGGAGGAGAAGCTAGGATCCATCTTTATCTTATCAGAGAGCCTTGCCTTTTGATTCAGAGGCCTAGAATATCACACACACACAATTTAGGACAGAATTCTTAATTCTCTCGTTTTCAGAGTGAAAAGCACACTCCTTCCAATGCTTTGATGTTAGTCATTCACACCCAGGTTCATTCACTATCCTGGGTGGAGGGCAAAGTGAGGTCCTGAGGGGTTAAGATCAGGTGCCTAGGTCACAAGAGGAACACATGACTCAATGAGCTTGTTTACGTTATAAACACTAACATATTTGGTTGTAAATTTAGGTGAAAGTCATTAGTCCAGATTATGTTCATATTGTAAAAGTCATTTCTAAAGTCATGGTTATAAACTGTATGTTGATGTGTGCCTGACATAGTCTGATCTGGAAAATACTTATTATATCTTGACATTCTTGATTGGTTATATTAAAGAAAGAGGCATGTTGGGGGGAAGATTTAATTTTCATGAGGAAACCAATGATTAAAGGGAATCTGTAAATGGTATTTGTGTGATGAAGTATAATGGAAGATTTATGACTACATTTCTGTCAGCTCTTTTGTAACCATTGTCTAGTGTACTGATTGTGAGTTTATTCTGCCTACTTCTCCCTAAGCTAATGACAGTATGGTGTTGTTGTACATTACTACTCACTGGTGTTCTTTATCATACAATGTGCTTTGAGCCTCTGCTGTGAGTGTCAAGACCTTCTCATTCTCAGTCTGATTGGAAATGCTGATACTACAGACCTGGAGAGGTCAGTCCTGAAAATCTTTGGCATTTGTCATCCACCTCTCACACTGGAAAGTTTTCTGAGCAAAGAAAGTGGTTCAGATTATACTTTTCTAATTTTTTTCCTGCCTCTTCACATTTCCCAAGGAGAAAAGAACACTTTTTTATCTCTTAAAAAATAACTTTAAACCATCATCAAAACTTGGTCTTGCACAATTCAATATGGTAACTCACTCCCATGTGGCCACCTTTTAAAATAATTTTTAAGTTACATGGAATTAAAAATTCATTTATACAGTTTTTCCTAACTGCATTTTAACTGCTTAGTAGCCACAAATGGCTATTGGCTCTTGCATGACATGGACATACAATATTTTCATCTTCATATTAAGTTTTATGGAACTGTGCTCACCCAAACTATAAACGGAGGACCTCACCTATTTGATGAGTATAAGAATATAATGCTGAAAAATGTTGACTTAAGATCCAGAGTTTGAATTCATCCCCTACTTCACCAGGTTAATGACCATGAGCAGGGAAAATAATTTTCCTCTAAATTTATCTGTACATAGGAATGATAATAATAACTATGCTACAGGGTAGTTTTGAGGATTAAATTATTGTTGTATACAGAGTTCTTAGAACTGTGCCTAGCACAAAGGAAGCCCTTGTTACTAAAATTGAGGTAAAATTCACATCACACAAAATTAGCTATTTTAAAGTGTACAGTTCATTATTATAATCATATTGCTATTGCTAAGCCCCCTGTCCACCTGGAAGTCATTCCCTAGGTTATTCTGTCCTTAGCCTTCTTAGGGAATTTTCTAATCCTGGACATTTCACATATTTGATGGTCACTTTTAACAGTTGACTTGCCACAATCTAAAACAACCTGGACAGAGAATCTGAATGAGGGATTATCTAGACCAGGATTATCTGTGGGCATGTCTGTAGGAGGCTGTCTTGATTTTGTTAATTGATGTGAGAAGACCTAGTCTAAAAGCAGGTGGTGCCATTCATTGGGTTTGGGGTCTGAGTTATATGAGTAGAGAAGACAATCAGAGCACTAAGAGTGTGGTACTCATTTCTCTTCTCTTGCTGTAGGTGTGATATGAGCAGCTGTTTTAACTTCCTGCTGACTTGACTTCCCTGTTGTGGTGGCTAGAACTTGGAATTGAGAGCTAAAATAAACTCTCCCCCAATTTGCTTTTTGTCAGGGCATCTTATCGCAGCAACAAAATGAAACTAGGGTAATATGTAAATAGAATTCTGTAATATTTGATTTCTTGTGCTTGGTTTCTTTTCCTTTATGTGTGTGGGGGTGTATATGCATATATATACATATATATGTACACATATATATACACATATATATGTGCACATATATACACATATATATGTACACATATATATACATATATATGTGTACATATATATATAGTGTGTGTGTGTATGTGAGAGAGAAAGAGAATGTTTCATCTGCATTGTGGTGCATATCAGTACTTAATTCCTCGTTTGGGGTCATATATGGACATAGCATTGTTGTTGATTCTTTCATCTATTGATGTTTACTGGGCTTGCTTCTACTTCTTTGATGTTCAGAAGAGTATTTTAATGAACATATATGACAGAGTTTTTGGAGACCTTGTTTTCTATATGTCTTGAAATCTTGGATTAGGATAGTTAACTTGGGGTGCCAATGTGAGTGCATTAGGGAATACTTAGAAACTAAAATAGTTATTCTGGGTATGCCTATTATGGGGCTATAAAGGTGCTTAGCCTGTGAGGTTAAATTACCCAGATAGAAAAGACCAATTGGATAGAAGAGGAGTTGGTAGCTCCTTTGTCAGCCTCACCCCCAGGACTCAGAACTCAGGCTTGCTGGCTTTGAACTTCAGGTCATTTACCAATGTCCCCTTTCCAGATAACCAAGCTTTTGACTTTGAACTGGATTCCTGGATTCCTAGCACTGAACCTGACCTGAGCCACATGGTCTCCAACCTATGTTTAAATTGTGGCAGAACTTCTCAGCGATTGCGTTGCAAGGCCCCTGCCATATACCCATATATCAACACTACTACTTCTGTCTGTCTGGAGAATTCTGACCAGCACATGGACCATGTAATAATTTCATAACTCTTTTGAAAAACCTTCAAGTTGTCTTCTAAGAAATGTTAAAATGACTTATCTTTGCACAATTTTATTCATTCTAAGTTCATATGTTGAAGAAAGTCACAGGGGAATATTTTTCCCTCTATGGGGTCTACTCCATTATTATGTAGCCTGAGTAGGTAGACATCTCTCCTTGAAAAGAATTTTCACTATTGAGACTTTCACTTTCACTATTTTACCCATTATATTAAGAATTCTCTCTTGGGGCTGGAGAGATGGCTCAGCAGTTAAGAACAGTGGTTGTTCTTGCAGAAGACCCGAGTTTGAATCCCAGCACCCACATGGCAGCTAACAACTGTCTATAACTCAAGTCTCATGGGATCCGACAGCCTCTTCTGACCTCCGTTGGCATTGCAATGACATGGATGCGCTTAACCTACACTCAGGCAATACAAGCGTGCACATAAAATTAAAAAGAATAATAAAAATTTTTCTAAATAGTTAAAAAAAAGAAATCTCTCTTATTCTCTCTTGCTATTGAGAGTCTCAAATCATTTGTTCAGGCGATTCACCAGTTAAAATCCACCCCAATATGACCAGAATCAATGCTTTCTGATTCTCTGATTATTTTTTTAATATCAAAAATATCCCACTTCAGGTAGAATAGCATTTATTTTTTAAAACTATTGCAAAGCCATTTCCTTTAGAAATTTATAAGAACAGAGAGATAGGTTAATGCCCATCTGCATGTTTTACACAGTTTGATCTTAGATAGTTTTTCAATCACAGTGAACATCAGTTTTCATATTCTGAAAGAACTTATTCTTTAGAATTATGTATTATTTGTCTAAGAAACAGAAACCATCATGTAATTCTAAGCATAAAATTATTTCTCAATGGGCTTTTGAGTACTTTAGAGAAAGACTTGCGATTAAGATGCGTACAGGTCAGGGACCTGTTTTTGTCAGTATACCAGTGTATTTGCTATGTTTTATAGGTGTGACCAGAATACCTTGCAGAAAAACTTAAAGAAAATAAAAAGATGTATTTAGACTCATGGTTTCAGGGATGTCAATTACCCTGGTGGGAAAGGTATGGTAGAGCATACTGGTTCACATTATGGCAGATAAAGTGAATATAGGAAACAGCCAAGCAACATATACTTCCCAAGGGCATGTCTCTAGTAATCTTCCCTCAAAATAGGTTGACCTTTCACTATCTGCCAGTAAAGAGTCAGACTATGAATCCTTCAAGGGATTAATCTGTTCATTAGGTCAGAGCCCTTATGATCTAATTATTTCTGAAAATGCTATAGATGCCCCCAGGCATGTGCTTTTTTTAAACCAATTTCCTAGGTATTTTCAATCTAATCAAGATTAGCTCTTATATCAAGTCCATGTAAGAATCATCACTAAATATTGCTGCTATTGAATCAGTCTATTCAATACTTAAATTCTTGGAGAGGGATTCCAATTAAATTAGTTTGGGTCACATACCCCCAGAATGTAATCTGAGAGAAGAATGGATTCAACAGCTCTGATAAGGCTGAACAAATTTAGGAAAAGAGAAATTCCTGAAAAACAAATCAAACTAGTGACACTTCTAGTCTTTGATAACACTTTTCAAATATCATGTAATTATTTGTATAAGACAAGCACTCATAAGTATTGTTGTATGGTTTTCATTACTACTACTGTTTATATTAACTATATGATCAATATATTGTTAGATTCCCTGAAATTGAGCCCTTCAGTGAGTAGAACTTCTGTTCAAGACTACCATAAGAGATTATATAATCATAATTTGATTCTTATTATTTTCAACTATAAATTTTAGTATTTATTTTTTCTAAGGCATATGCAATTCAAACTGTTTCTATAAATTTGCATTTAGAAGTCCTTAATGGTCAGCAAAGAAACGAATTTGGGCAGATAAAGTAGAGACTTTCTGTTAAAACACTTTGCTTCTATTAAGTGTTGCTTTCTTCTCTAGCAAATCTGAACATGGTTAACACCTTAACACAAAACTTCTTTTTTTAGTGTATTATATTTTACTGAATTTTTGTGCATGTCATACAAAACATTTAATCATCTTTATACCTCCTCCTCCATCCATGCCCCCCTGTAGCATGAATCCAATGGAATTTCATGCATTCTGTGATATATGTTAAGGTCTATCAAGTCAAGTTTGTATACCCAGATGTCCCTTAGTGCAAGTTCGTCCACTGGAGTCTAGTCAGCATATCTAGACTCTCTCCCTTAAAGAAGACGACTATCCCTCACCCAGCAGTAATCAGCTACCAATAGTTCTTCAGCTAAGATTGGGTCTGTTGTCCATTTTCCTAGTTCTATGCTGGGTTTTTGTCTGATTGAGTTTGTGTGCTGAAACCATTGCTGTAAGTTCATATTGAGCAAGTCCCCAGAGGCTTGGAAGCCTCGGCTTCCTTGTGTTCATGCCCCAGCTCTGGCTCTTACAATCATTACAAAGTGTGATGGCTAATCCTGGGTGTCAACTTGATTGGATCTGGGATTAACTGAAATGAAAGAGATCTTGATTGGATCATCTAAAGCGGGAAGACACACCCTAAATGTGGGCGTTACCTTCTGATGGCAGGTGGTATAAAAGACCAAGGCAGAGGAGAACGCCAGGCTTCTTGCTGCTTGCCTTCTCTCTCGCTGGTGAGTTCGTCTTGCTGCTGTAGACTGAAGACTAGCTGATCTTTTGGAATTTGTCAGACCTTCAGCGCCAGGTTGGTACTAATTGAGCAACTACGGAGTCTCAGCCTCTCCAGTGTGGTGTAACCTTTGTTAGACTACTCGGATTCCATCCTGTAAGCTAATCTGATAAATCCATA
>NW_008349068.1:8691036-8700549 GCF_000622305.1 Nannospalax galili | reverse complement strand
CTCTCTCTCTCTCTCTCTCTCTCTCTCTCTCTCTCTCTTTCTCTAATATATATTCATTCTGCTGGTTCTGTTTCTTAGAGAACCCTGGCTAATACACAAAGATAACCAACTTAGATACCTGAACATAAAGACTGAAAAGGGTCTTTTAGGCTCTCATTTGGAGCTATTGTTTAATTTATTATGGGCCACAAAAGTCACTCTACCAACATAAATAGAAACTGTGTTGTCAAAATCATCTACAAACAGAAACCCATTATAATGGAAGACAGAAAGCACAAAAATCTGAATGGTGCTTCTGTCTAAAACAGCAGCATCACAGATTAAGTCAGTTATTCCAAGTGGAACTTTGTTGTTCTAGATATTGTGAAAAACAAACAAAAGAACCAACCAAAGAGCAGCAAAAACAGCAACAAACCAATTACTTCTATTTCCACCACTATGTTAACTGCCCTGGAAATCATTCGTTTCTAAGAAGGAATGGAAAGGACCTAGAGTAAGAAAATCTAGAAATTTAGAAAATTTATTAGAAAATTTATACTCTTAAAGTATATCAAATATTTCATTGAGTTATTTCAAAGACATGTTTTGTGAAGGAATTCTTACAGGAAAGCAGAAACTTCTAGCTGTTTGTTACACAGACTCGTGGATGTAGGGTATTGCCCTAGCTTCTGTCACTGGTGGCCTCTCTCCAGTGTCCTAGCTTCCTTGGATTCTGTTTTTGTGGTCTCTCTGATGCAAATCAGCCACCACTGGCCCAGTGTTTCCTCAGGCTGGTCTTATATCTCCCATACACAATGTCTGCAGGCCCTTGACTTCTTTTTAGATTTTAGATCCTGCCTAAACAGTGTCTGTTTATAGAAAAATTTGGCAATACATTTCCCAAGATGTTTGAAGGTTGAAAGAACAACAGGACTGCCAAGGGAACCTTAGTACAAACTACAGGAAGTAGCTATGGCTTCTGCAATACAAAGAACAAAAAGGAAGACATGGTGTTACCAGAACTCTAAAGTTTAAGTAAGAAGCCTCACAGGGCTGGGGTTGGATTCTCTAAGGAGAGCTCCATGCAGCTGTTGCTGATGTGTTAAAGAAGATGGATGCTCTGGTCATTCTCTGCTGTTGGAGGTAGGAGGACAGGACTCTAAAAAGAAATAGAGCAGACTTTGGCCCTTATTCAGCTTTCAAATTTCCTAGTGACATGATGTAACATACAGCTACCCAGAAAGAAAATCTTGTGAATGTGTCCTGATTAACACTCCATTGTCTAAATATACCACACTTCCTTTGGCCATTCATTCATTCATTCATTGAACAATACCTAGGTTGATTCCATAAGTTGGCTGTTGTAAATAGTGCTATGACTTCAAATCTTATAGGATATGATTTCAATTTATATCACAGACCTATAGTAAAAGAAAAAAAGTGTGATACTGGTACAAAAAAAAGATGCATAAACTGATAGACTATAATAGAGGACCCAGAAAAAAATTCATGCAGTCATAGTCAACTGATTATCAAACAAGTTATAAAAAATATAGGGAGAGAAAAATAAAGACAGCCTCCTTAATGAATTAGTATGGGAAAACTAGAGATCCACATGTAGAAGGCTTAAACGAGAGACTTATCATCCATACTATGGAAAAACCAACTCAAAATAGGTCAAAATTCTCAAATTTCGAAGGTATAAGAATAAAACATGGGAAAACACTTCAATATCTAGGCATAGACATAGAATTTTCATGAAATAATAGTAATAACTGATAATTGGGTTGACGTTAAATTAAACAGGTTCTGAGAAGTAAAGCAGAAAACCAATGAAGAAACAATCTACAGAATGGGACAATATTTCTCATCTAGATATTCATCCAACAGGGGATTATTAATCCACAATATAAAAAAAATTAAAAATTAAATATCAAGTAAACAATCCCATCAATACACAGATAAATAAACCAAAACATTCCACAAAAAGTACAAACATCTAATATGTGTGTGAAAATATGCCCAGCTGTATTGTTCGCTTTTCTGTTGCTGTGATAAAATACTATGACCAAGCAACTTATCGAAGGAAGAGTTTATTTGGGCTTACCATTGCAGAGGGATTGTTCCTTTGGATATCCATCACAGCACGGGGAGCATGACAGAAAGCAGCTGGAGCAGAACACTGAGCTCTCACATCTTTAAGCAGGCACAGGAACAGACGAGCATCAACTGAGTGTGGATTGAGGCTATGAACTCTCAAAGTGATTGAATGACCTAGTGACCTACTTCCTCCAACATGACATCTCCTAAACCTCCCAAAACAGTGCCACCACCTGGGAATAAACTGTTCAAGTAATTGGAGCCTATAAAGGGACGTTCTTTATTCAAATCATCACACCAAAAATTTTAGCCATCAGGGAAACTATATGGAGTTTCTATCTTATCCTAGTCAGAATGCCTTTCAGAAAAACAAAAAAGCAATGATGTAAAGAAAAAAGAACTCTGATACACTGTTGGTGAGAGTGTATTTAGTCCAGCAAATGTGGAAATCAATAATCAATATGGAAATTCTTCCAAATCTGAAAATAAAGTTACCATGTAGCTGTATCACTCCCAAAATTAAAGTCAGCATACAGTAGAGATATTTGCATACCCATACTTCTCACAGTCCTGCATGCAATAACCTTTACTAAGTGTTCAGTTCCTAACATATTCTATAAGTATGTTACTTTCCTTTTTTTCCAAATTTTCAATCATTATTTGGGGTTCAGTTGTTGTTGCCAAAGAATTATTGTTTGGTTGTTTTTGTTTGCTTGAGACAGGGTCTCCTAATAATTCCAGCTGGCCTGGAACTCACTATGTAGACTAGTTTGACCTTGATCTCAGAGAGATCTGCCTGCCCCTGCCTCCTGAATGCTAGTTACACTGGCTCCAATGAATTTTTAAAATATTTTATTTATTGTTTTTATTTTATGTGTATGACTTTATTACCTGCATGTCTATAAGTGCACTTGAGTCATGCAATGTCCATGGAGCCAACCAGAATTACAGACAAGTGTTAGCTGCCATGTGGGTTCTGGGAATTGAACCCAGGTCCTCTGTAAGAGCAGCCAGTGCTCTTAACAGCAGATCCATCTCTCCAGCCCTTCCAATGAGTTTTTAAAATGACATTTAAATATCTGATTTGGTTTTGAATTATTGCTCTTGGTATTGTGGTCTTCCTCTTTCCTTTGAGTGGTAGTAGCGATTGAGACCAACAGATAAGATTGCTCACAAAGAAGATTCTCTTATAAAGCAAGAAGAGGGAGCCATTCTTAGACACACAAATTACAACAACGAGACACAAGAATATGAAAATTCAGGAAATATGACTTTTTTGATAAGTTCATAATTCTATAGAAACAAAAATTCAAATATATTGAAATTGTTAAAATTGGACAAAGAATACAAAAGTTGAGATTAAAAACCCCCTAAAATAAAAGAAAAACAAATAATCACAACCTCATGCAGCCCTTGCTGGTCCAGATCTTGCCATGTACGTGAGGCTGTCTTGACTGTATGATCATCTTACCTTCATTTGTTAAATTTTTGGATTACAAGCATGTATCAAACACTCTAGATTTTAAAATTATCAATGATTTTAATGACAACCCAAACAGGAGAATGAAGTTAGAAAATCATGACTTACATGTGAAGTTTACCATCTTCAATGAGACATTCAGCAATGAGATTCTGAAAGAAAATGGAAATTTTGTAAAGGAATGCTCAACAAATCAAATAAAAATTAGTCAAAATCATTGAGTTGATAGATCAATCATAAGGAAAATATGGGGACTAAAGACAATAATGAAGAGTTATTACATTCAGACAGTAACAGAAAACTAAAAGTAGTTGCGATTACACATCTCAAGAACTCTGAGACATGATCAGGAAACCAAACATAGCATCCTTCACATAGAAGGAAGAGCTAAGATATAAATGAAAGGGATACGATACCCATTTAATGACATTGTAATAGAATACTTCTCAAGTCTAGAGAAAGATAGAGAAAGCCAAGTTTAGAATCCCAAATGGGTATGGCCAGTAAAGAATGCCACCACATAAAATTAGAGTAAAAATGTCAGGAGCAGAGAACAAATTCAAAACAGTGATGCTACAAAAATGCCATCAGCATTGCATCAGACTTCACTGTAGAATCACTAAAATCCAGAAAAACATGAGGCAATATATTTCAGCCTCTGAGAGTAAATAAGTGCCAGTCAAGATCGCTGTATCCAACAAAGTTATCAAAATACAGGTTAAGAAAAATACAAAATAAAGCAATGAGATGGCTCAGTGGTTAAGAACACTGGTTGTTTTTTCAGAAGACCCAGGTTCAAATCCCAGCACCCACATCGCAGCTAACAATTGTCTGTAACTCCAGTCCCAGGGGATCTGACAGCCTCTTCTGACCTCCACAGGCATTGCACAACAGAGGTGCACTACCTACATGCAGGCAATACATGCATACACATAAAATTTAAAAAAATAAATAAATAAAGCAATTCATGACCACCAGTCTTATGTTGCAGCAGATATTTAATGGCAGTCTGAATCCAATGAGAGGGACAGGCAATATAACCATAAGAGTGTAGGAAAAAAAAATTTCATCAGAGAAGAATAAATGAAAAAATATTATGAAAGAATCGAATATATTCAACTCAACAAAGCAGCAAAACTTTTAGATAAATTAGTGCTTGAATCTATCAGGAAAAAAACACTACAAAATTGCAAAATTTTAGAGCATATTTAAATCATAGTCATAAATGTTAGTGATCTAATTTTCTCAATTAAAAGATGTGTACTGACTGCCTGGAATAGAAAAAATGAAATCCAAATATTTGCTGTCTCTGAGAATGTCTCATTGGCAAAGATATAGACAATTGAGGTGAAAAAAGTAAAAGATATTGTTGTACATATTGAAAAAGTCATACCTCAAAATGTTAATGGTTATATGCAAAAACCTTTAGCCAGTATTATAATAAAGGAGAAATGCTGAAAACATTTCTGTTAACATCTGGAACAACACAAGCTTACTCATTTAACTCCTACTTAACACAATTGGAAGGATTATCACCAACATTTAGTGGAAATAAAAGCATACCTAAATAGGAAGAGAAGGAGATAAACTATGTACATCTTCAGATGATAAGATTTTGTACCCAGAAATACCTAAATTGCTATGAAGAAAACCTTGGACTTAATAAACAGATTGAGAAAAGTAACTAGAAAACTCTCTCACTCTCTTGCTCTCTCCTTCTCTCTCTTGACATCACTGTGAATTGAGCCTAGGACTTCACGCATGCTAGACAGGCACTCCATTACTCCCATTAATAGCTTTTTTTCATCCTCACTTTTTTGAGGCAAAATCTCATTAATTGTCTTACCCAGCTATAAATTGCTGGCTCAGTTAATGATACTAGGTATGAGTTTGATCTTGTGCATCAGGCCTTAGAGACAGTCATAAAGTGATTGGTTACTCCTGTACCATTCATGCCACTATTGTATCAGATCAGTAATTACACACATCATGGCATTCATAGCTGTGTATGACTGTGGATTACTTTTCTTCCCCCATGAGAAGATGTTTAGCTCTGGTAAAATACAACTTAACAGCTTTTTTTTCCTTTTAATAGTAGTGAATTTTGGCACAGGAGAAAAGCAAACAAGCATTTTATGCTTTTTATGAATATCCAGTGGGTCCACCTCCATTTATTTTCAAGATTTCTGTTTCCTTCATTGAAGCATGCATCAAAAGGATATGCATATGTTGCTCCATTTCCAGACTAGGAAGAAACTGTTTTTCCCCACATTTTACTCCTTAAGAAAATATGATACTTAACAATAATGTGACACATTTAGGGTTGGTCTTGAATGCTTTGTGTCTTTTATACTTTATATGAATCTTGAGATTGGCTTACATACTATTACTAAAAGTCTCTTGGAATTATATTGATTTTATTTAGGTATAATTTATATCTAGAAGTTTCGAGTATTCTAATCCATGAATATTGTATATCTTTTCATTTATTTTGAATTTTGGTTTATTTGAGCAATGCTTTAGTTACAGTTTTTCAAAAGTCTTCCATGTAATTTATATTAATTTTGTTTTGGTAAAATTATAAATGTTATTTGTAGCTAAAAATTAAATCTGTGAGGTATGCGTGATTTCTGGCCCCCTCTTCCCACTGTCCTTACAACTAAACAAGGTATAACTTCTCCAAGCTACAGTTTGAGGAACCAAAGTATTTATTAGACTTCCATAAAGATCAATGGATGAAGGGGTTACTTACAGAAGTGTGGGCACACATAGGCTTCCTTCTTACATTGCAGCTGGGACCCTGTGACCTCCAGGTGGTGGCCCAAGATGGCAAAGACCCCCAAACCCCCCATCTCTCTCTGGCTTCCCCTAACCCTGTGCTTAGTCCCGCCCCCATGTCCTACTCAGGCAAGCTGGTTGGATGAAAGGCGTGACTGACTCTCTCTGTCCCCCCTTCCTACAGAAAGTCCATAGTCAAGTTTTTTTTGTGGCAATGGAAGCAAGAGGGTAAAACAAAGTTGAGAAGAGGACACCTATCCACAGCCTACCAGTCTAGCTTGCCAGACACAGGACAAGTCCATACAACACCATTTAAAAATTGTATTTTCCATTTTTCTAACAAGCTGACAGACAAGTCAAGCAAAAATGACTAAGCATATACCCTGGGAGTTTTTCAAGTTCACATATTAGGTCTGGCAGTTCATAGATTTCTTTGTATTTTCTATATTCATGACAATGCCATGTTGTCTATCCATGACAGTTATTCTTGTTTTTGCTTCAGATCCCCTCCGTGTGTTTCTTACATTATCCTATGAGTTAGGGACTCTCATATAATAAGTTCGAAATTATTTGTAAGTTTTTAAAAGTACTCAAATTGAAAAGGTTCCCTTCTATTTTCTAGTTTGCTAGAGGCTTTTCTTAAATGAAAAATTAAATTTCATTAATATTTTATATATCTAAAAATATGCTTTCCTCCTCTGTTCTGTCAAGTATATTGACTGATTTTCTAATGTTAAATCAAGATGGCAATTGTGAAATAAACAGTTCTTGTTATAACATATCATGTTTCTAATGTGCCCACGAATTCTAATTGCTGATGCTTTGATCAGTATTTTCCCTCTAACATTCATGAATGATTGCAGCAGGTGGGAAGAGCCTTCCATGCATTATAATATCCTGGTTGGACCTGATATTACTATTCTACTAGACACATAGAAAATGAGAAATATTTTCCTTCAATATTCTAAAAATGTATTTGTTGAAGTAGTTCTTTATCTTAAATATTTGATAGAAATTCATTAGTAAATTCATCTGGATATTAAGGGGATAAGAAAGAAGGATTTTTGAACTGATGATTAAATATTTAAATACACTTAGTAGACATATGACTACAGAATCTTCTTGTGTCAAGTTTAGTGTGCTGATTTGTCAAGGAATTTGTACATTTCAAATTAGCTGTCAAGTTTATTGGCATCATCTTATTCTTTCATGCCAATAAGATCTGTACTGAGTGCTGTTTTGGCATCTTTCAAGCCATTTGATCATTTATTTATTTTTGTGTTTTGAGACAGGGTCACTCTCATGTATCGTAGGATGACCTTAACCTAGCTCTGTGGTCAAGGATGACTTTGAGTTCTTGTTCCTCCAGTCTCTACCTTCAAGTTGCTAAGATTACTATCATGCACCATCATATCTGGCTTTGTTTTCTTATCTTTTCATCTTTATTACTTTGATGAAAATTTATTATTTTTATCATTTTTCTAATCATGTCAAACTACTTTGGAAAAAATGATACAAATGATAATTTTACACAGGTATTGATATGGCCACCTTTAAGTTAATTATTTGGGGCAATCTCTCATTCAGTTTCTTAATAACAGTTCCTATTTTTCTATAGCTAAATTTGAGAAAAAATATTTTTTAGAAAATAGTTACTTATTTTTTTATCTTTCTGAGACAAGGCCTCCCTGCAGCCCCAGCTGGCCTGCAACTCACTATATAGACCAGGCTGACCTCTGCCTCCAGAGTGCATGCTAGGATTAGAGGTGTGTGCCACCATGCTTGGCTTTTTAAGAAATATTTTATTATTTCTGTTTCATATGTATGAGTGTATTGCCTACATGTATGTAACTGCACTCATTTCATACAATGTCCACAGAAGTCAGAAGAAGGTGTCAGATCCCCTGGAATTGGAGTTAGGGATTGTTGTCAGCCACTATGTAGGTGCTGGGAAATGAATTCTGGTCCTCTGCAAGCGCAACCAGTGCTCTGGAGTGCTGAGCCATCTCCCCAGTCCTTTTTATATACTTTGAATTTTTATAGTTCTTTTTTATAGATGTTACATAGACAAGTGTCTTTTAATTTTCTCTCAATGTATTATTTACATATTGTATTTGTTTGTTCCTTTCAAGTTCTCATAACTTTCTTGCTTTGTTATACAATGAGTTGTAATAATTAAATATTCTTTGAACAGGGAAAACCATTTAGCTGATTTCTGAGTTTCACTACAATTTTTCTATTAAGCTATCACTTTTTTTTTGCCTTTTTGAGACATGGTCTCCCCATTTTAATGCTGTTTTTATTTCTTCATTTAAAAATGCCTAATTCTTTTTATTTATTATTTTTATTTAATGTGTATGAGTGTATTTTGCCTGCATGTACATAAGTGCACTCGTGTTGTGCATTGCCTGTGGAGGTCAGAAGATGGTGAGGATCCCCTGGAACTGGAGTTACAGACAGTTGTTAGCCACCATTGGGGTGCTGGGAACTGAACCCAGGACCTCTGCAAGATCAGCCAGTGTTCTTAACCACTGAGCCATCACTCCAGCTCCATTAAAATGCCTAATACTTTTTAAAGGATAATCATATCTTCTCCAAAAAAAAATTCTTTCTGTTTATGCGTCTGCCTTCAACTTCCAATTTAAGAATGTCCAGGCTATCTGGCAAATAAAACAGTGGTGGCACTTTTATCTTGGTGGGGGGGTGTAAGCAACAGTTGTCTAATTGGACTTAAGACCCACTCAATTGGCGGGAACTCATGTGTGGTACTGTAAACATAGCTGGAGAGGTCATAGATCCCAGAGAAAAACCTACTTATGTCACAGCTCTAAATCAATATAATTTCTTACTGTATTCTAAATACACTTCCTTATATTCACAGAGAAATATACCTCTCATTACTCATCAAAGGAGCTTCTCTTTGCAACAAATGGAGACTATTACAAAGTTCCACAACTGGTCAAATACAGAGAATAAAGTGTCTGTGAGGTGCCCAGCTTTAAGTGCATCTACACTACAATGTAACCTCTATACCTAAGGCTCAAGGAACATAGTGGAACAGGGGGTGGAATGAATACCAGTACATCCCTCAACTCTCACCAGTGAATCTTCCTCATACAACAGAGTGCGATGCACACAGAAGGCCACAAATGGCTAAGTTTTAGAGAATAAGAAGC
>NW_008349068.1:8687251-8690848 GCF_000622305.1 Nannospalax galili | reverse complement strand
GCCTGCCTCTGCCTCCCAAGTGCTGGGATTAAAGGCATGTGCCGCCACCCTCAGCCCACAAAAGTGAAGGAGTGTTCTTGAGAGTGCATGAAATTGGGTTGGGGGACAAAGGGGAGGGTGCAGATAGGGGAGGGTGCAGATAGGGGAGGGCGTTCTAAATATAATCAAAATATATTGTATGGAATTTGCAAACATTCAATAAAGAAAGAACAACCAAGTTAACCATCTATTCCACTATCAGAACCATAGTAAGTGTGAGGGAGTCTTGAATTCATTACCCAGCAATGGTTTGGAGGCAACCTTGGCTGTCCATAGCCTCTCCATTGTTGTAAGTCTGCTCCCTGGATGTAACACATCCAGGTGCCTGGGTCACATCATGTTCTTCGACAGAATTTCTACCAGTGAATATCACTATGACCTGATATTACCAACTCACACTGAGGAACACTGCTAATGCACCTAGGACATCCTCTAGAGGGGCACCTGGGATAGCGTTGACTGCATTGTGCACAGTTACCAAATGAGAACATAGGAGATTACATGTCTTATCTAGATCTATTATTAGGACTAATCACAAGGAATTTCCAGCTTAGGAATCTTTCCATCTATACAACTGATAGTATCTTGCTTAGATGGCAAAAAGTTATTAGTTCAGGCACACTTACAGTGTTTAATGGCACAGATTCCATGTAGTAACCATTTCCATTTAATTTTTTTCTTTCTCTTACTTCATTTTCTTCCAAGAACTTCAAACACAATGTAATTTATTTTGCTGTTGAAATAGAAAATATTCATGATTAACATATGCAATATACATTAAACTCAATAGAAATACCCAATATATAATTTCTTTTCCAGTTTCTAACTTAATTTTATTTTAATGATCTTTGCTTATATTTTCAAATGCAGTAAGCCAGGTAAATACATGAGTAATAATAGAGATGACTATATTAATTCAGATTCTTTCATTGCACACAGTAGAAAGATAATCAAACTAACTTAAAATGGTCAACCCTATACCATAATATAATGCATGGACTTATTTATATTTTTATATGTTATCATATATAACAACAATAAGAATAGAAGAATAGGACATGAATTTGAAAGGGAATTGGGGACACATGGGAGAGGTTGATGTGGGCGAGGAGAAGGGACAGATATGTTAAAATACACTGTGCTTATGTATGAAATCCTTAAGAAAAATAATGTGGGGGGGGTCAAAGGAAAGGTAAGGATAGTTACATACAAGATCAAAGGAAAGTTTGCTGTTGAAAATTTCTAGAAGTTAATGCAAGAATGAAATAAGGTCTACAAAACTGATTCTTTTTTTGAGGGAATTCTTCTATGGCAACCTGGCTACCCCTGTGACTTCGTGCCTTCCTCACATTTCAAAACTCTTAAGAGAGCATCTGGCTGGCCAGTCTTGAGATGTATTTCCATATCTAGGGATGTTCTATGGAGGTAAGCACCTATGTTCTACAGCTTCAGCTTTTTCAATAGGAGACAGACACTTGGTTTCAACAACCCACTAAGATTGTACACAGAATCCGGGCGTGGTGGCACATGCCTTTAATCCCAGCACTCAGGAGGCAGAGGCTAGCAGATCTCTAAGAGTTTAAGTCCAGCCTGGTCTACACAGCAAGTTCCAGGCCAAATGGGGCTATAGGAAGACCTTGTTTTAAAAAGACAAAACAAACAAACAAACAAACAAATAAAATACTGTACACAGAAAGAGAGAATTCATGTAGGAAGAGGAAATTGGCACTAGGAGGACTAAAAGAAAAATGTCCTCCATGATAAATTAATGCACAAATTGATTGCAACTATTGTGTATTTACAATGGTTACAAAGTGAGCAGAAGCCACCCCACAGATCAAAGGCAGAGTTTTATATGTGAAAACAGTCTCTCCTCCCAGTATAGTCTGTGATGGTACTTAGAAAATCAATAGCAAGACAGAAAAAAAGCAATGTTTCCTCCTTTAAAGTAAAAGGATTTTATATATTAGAAAATTGTGATTATGGAGGCAGAAATATTAAACAGGAAAAGTAAAAAGTTTGGAATCAGAAGCTATAGATTTAAATCCTGGTTCTTTATGAAATATGTGAGTTTAGGTTAATTATTCTTTCTGACCCTCAGCCTCAACATCCACTGGAAGAGAACGATCCTCATTTCACATACTTGTGAACATTGTATAAAATGATGTAAGCACAATTCTAACACATATACATTACTTTAACTTCTGCTGTATACTTGACCTATATTTCTGCTTGAGATGGAAGTTCATATCTCCACATACTCTTCTGCTCATGTCATTTGAACTTACAACATTCACAGGCACCAGAATCCAATCTTGCCACTTTGGGCATCACCATCACAGGCCAACAGCAGTCAAAAGTGTTCCACTTCATATTTTGCTATATTGAGAGTATTATATTTACTCCAATTTTGAAATATTTTACAAATAATTTCAATCTTGTTTTATTCACTGAATTTATATAAAAGCAGTGGAATACTGATTGTGCTGCAAGAAGAGACCATAATGACAGAAGCCAAAGTAGAAGTATTTTTCATGAAATCAGTAAAGAATGCCAAATGTTGCCTAACATGGAATTTGTGGCAAAATGATCTTACAAATGGCATAACCAGAAAATACAGTGTGAAGCTTAGCAAAGCTTCCTTGAAAAACTTCAAGCATATGATGAAAAATAGAAACTGGTCCAGCCTCCTGTGAAGACCAGTATGCGAATACCTGCAGAGAGCAAGAAGAATTCCCACTGTGCTCTTTCCCTGGTTTGAGCCTCAAAAACCAGTTGTAAATATAACTTAGATATCACTCCCGATTCTTCTAGCTTCCTACTTGAAGGTAGAGGCTTTATTCTTTAAAACTTTGGACCTAGAATTTAATGTCACAATCTTTTTTAAAAAATTATTTATTTAATAACCACATACTTAGAAGAAGCATTTCATTACAACAGCATTGACATAGTCAATAAAAATTTCCAGAGCTAAGATGCATCTCTTTCAAAATTGACTGTAAATTTTTAGGTTTACAGTTGAACTATTACAGTTATACAATATATTGCACTCAGTAAAAACCCTATAAGACATAACATTAAATGAGGTTTTAACCTTTAATAAAGATCTCCATTTCATTATTAAAATACACAGTTTCATACAGAAAAATTCATTTTTAATGCAATTGACATTAAGATGTTTGCACATGGTTTCTAATCTCTATATAGCTGATTATTACTAGTCACAGTTGGTTACTTTCTGAGCTCCTTGGCATCTGATCATGGATATAAAGTCGTCAGGTAGATTTCAATGGTAATGTTTTTCACATCTACTAATTGTTAAGTAGCAAATTTTTATTCTTTGAAAAATTATTATTTATTATCATTTAAAAAAATTTTTAATAACTACATGATTAGAAGAAACATTTATACAGCTTTAACATATTCTGTAACACACTCCAGAGCAAGAGTACATCTCTTTCACAAGTGGCTGTAAATTTCTAGGTTCACAGTTGAATTAATACAGTTAATACAATATTGAACTCAGTATAAGCCCTGTAAGACATAAAATTGAATGAG
>NW_008349068.1:8683174-8686903 GCF_000622305.1 Nannospalax galili | reverse complement strand
GTCGGCACCCCCAGCCATTCCCCACTACTTGCCCTTCTGGTGAATCTAGTCAGCCTATCTAGAGGTCTTTGTTTTAGGAGAGTCAGCTGTTTCTCATCTAGCAGTAATCAGTTGTCAATATTACTTTGGATAAGATTGGGGTCTGCTATTCATTTTCCCAGTTCTATGCTAGGTTACTATCTGGGAGTCCCTTGGGCCACCCTGGCCAACAACTCAAAAGAAGGTATCTCCTATGTATCATTGTTGCTTGTTATGTAGCCTTTAGCTATGCAGATGGACTCTTAAGAAATTATATTGGACCCTTTAATCTTTGGTTATACTTTCCTTTTGGGTGTTTAAGGCCATAGAGTTGGCCCAGATAAACCAATTTATTTTAACTCTTAAGGTCGTTTGAGGTTCTGTTCCTCAGGGGTCACACAGGCTTGGGAGGAGCCCCTGGCTCCTTTCTTTTACCAGTTTCGCCTATGTGAAGATAAGTCAAAGGTCCTGCTCAACCATGGTTGGCTCCACTTGGAGGAGTGGAGGAAGTGATTCCTCTGTGTTGACCCTCCTCTAATGTCGTAATCTTAAGGACTTTATACATGCTAGACTGTCTCGTCAATTTATCTTATTCACCGGCTCCTTCAAAGGCGTTTCAGCATCACAGGAGAGAGCCTGAGAACCACATTTTCCAGAATTCGTTCTCCATTTGCCTTCAGAGTAGCCTCTACTATTGAAAGACACTTGCATAAAATCTTGAAAATACATGACAAAGGCAGACTAACTTAATACCCAGAGACAGCTATGGTTAGATTCCTGTACTGATGTCAGAAGCCACCTAAGAATTAACCTTCTAAATACTAACAGCTTAGAGGGTACTGGCTGGATTCACAGGTGCAAGGCTTCCTAACTGTACTGTTCTTAAACACTTCCAGTAGCTGGCATCTAGGAACTTCTTTATTTCTTCCAAGTTTACATACAGGTACAAATTATACATTTCAAATATATAGTAACTTTTCTTGGTGGTGCCCCTATGAATGGAGCTTCCCTTTTAGTAAAGGAGGTGCTGAATGCTAGTCTGACCCTATTTTATAATTTCAGCAGTAGAAAACAATATCTAACAACAAAGGAATAAAACTGTGCCATAATATCCGCTTCCTCAAAGATTCTGTTCCTGGCACAGAAAGTCAGCATGAGATCCAAGAAGATGCATTTCATTACCTCCCCAGACAACTCTGATCTAATTAGCTTAAAATTATAATTTAAGGAAAATCAGTGTAGATCTTTGAGTCCTATTACAATTTAACTCTTCAGGCTGGGTGTGGTGGTGCACACCAGAAATCCAAACACTTGAAAGGCAGAGGCAAATTGATTTCTGTGAGATCAAGGCCAGCCTGGTCTACATAGCCAGTTCCAGGCCAGTTGGGGCTAGAAGGAGACCCTGTCTCAAAACTACCCAAGAAATATCCAATTTAACTCTTTCATAACACTTTGTATCTCTTCATTTATGCCTCACTTCAGTAGAAGAAAGTGGGCCAAGGACCTTAGAGTACTTTGGCAGGGGCCAGTAGGGGAGGGCATGTGGGTCCTGAAACTTTGATAAGCTGAAAAATAAACATTCAGAATTCCACTTGATTTTATTAGAGTGTTTTAATGTGTCAAACTCAGGGGTAGGGAGCATCTGCTGACTTACTGGAAAGAGTAAAGAAGAAAAAGCTCTAATTTAGAAATAATCCTGTATCAGTTATCTTTTGCTACAATAATGCTACATGACAAATAACCACAAACCCCAGTTTTATACAACAATCAATATTGACTTTAGCTCATGGCTCTATGGATTGGCTGGGAGGTTCTGCAGATTTAGGCCAGATTCAACTGTCTTTGGCTGGCCAGGCTTATGTGTCTAAGGCCAGCTGGTGTACTGGCTCAGAGCTGACTGCTCTAGAAGAATCTCAGCCCAGTGGGCTCTCATCCATATGGCCTTTTGCCCTCCAGTACACTAGTGGGTTTATCTTCCTGGTTAGGATAGGTGTCTGAGAGAGTGGAGTAATATGTACAATCTTAGAAAACTATACCCAGAATCTGAGGATTGCCATTGTCATCAGAGTCTATTGGTCAAATCAAGTCACAGGTCACTTCAGACTGATAGGTGAGGAAATATTCCTTTCCTAGGAGAGGCTGGAAAGCTGTTTCAAAAGGGAATTCCTGGGAGGAACTTTTCAATCAGTACAGTGTTGTCCAAATGGCATCGTATTCTGGAAAGAAAATGTCCTGCCTTTGTTTTAATCCTACTCAAGACTTCATGTAGCATTTTACTGCCAGTCTCCAGAAAAATCATGCTTGCCATATGTGTGTCCACAATTCAATGAAATCATTTTCCTATTCAGATAAGTAGAGATGAGAAAGAGCTGCACAATAGTACTTCAATCCTCTGTAATAGCCAAGAAAAGAAAGAAGCATCATATCACACTTCATTCATAGGTTTTGGTGTCAAGTTGACAAGAGCTAGAAACACTGTTCTCTACCAGTAATTCATATGAGGGTCTTGGTTCATAGTGTTCCCTATCAATAGCAAAAAATAAAGACAATTGTGTTGTTTTATTTTCCTTAAATTCCATTTTTTAAAGCACAAACATTATTGTGCTGCTCAAAATGCAAAGATAAAAATAATGGACAATCAGAGAAAGGAAAAAGTAGGATTGAACACCCCCAGCCCCAACAGTTTAAAAGAAACGTTTGATTCTGCCCAAGATTGGAGTATTTCTCTCCTAAATCAGGAAGTTTTTAAAATCTTGTGCAGGTCTCTGTCTACCAGCTAGTATTCTGCAGTTCAATAAAGTCATCAAAGCCAGATCAGGCAAGTGATAGTCAGAGTTCCCAACCTAGATTAGACTGCCAAAGAAAGTTTAATGAAAAGTTCTTACCTTCCAAAGCTTCAAGAAAGTCTTCAGATGGCTTGATTTATTTAATATAGAAAAGAGAGGCTGGCACTTAACACACAGCTCTCTAAAGCTTTAGCTAACTTTTAAAAGAATAGTACAAATTTATGACTGCAGTCTATTTTCCCCCCTAAGGAATTTTCTGAAGTGAAATTCCCGCCCTTGACCTTTGCATTGTTCATGTAATAGAATACACTCTGAAAAAAAGAAAGAAAATTCTTTGAGCACAATCATAGTGATCACTAGATTGTGTATATCCAATGTTCCTAGACATAGGATGTTTTATTTATTTACTTATTTTTATTTTATGTGTGTGAATGCTTTTGCCTATATGTATGCAAGTGTGCCTGTGTCATGTGGTGCCTGTGGAGGCAAGGAAAAGATTTCAGATCTCCTGGAACTGAAGTGGCAGTGTTAGCTGCCATGTGTGTGCTGGAACCCAAACCTGGATCTTCTGCAAGGGCAGCCAATGTTCTTAACCACTAAGCCACTTCATCCCCCAGAAGAAGGATATTTTACATATTAATCTCTGCTACTGTCTGCGGCCATTTATTCCACATGCATTCTTCTTATCCGTATTACATTCTCCTATGAACAGTACCATCGATTTGGTCTTTCTACTTGGTAAATTAAAGCAAGACATGCAATGCACCACAGTCATAGAAATCATTCCTCACATTCTCCTTTTGCAACATTCTTCTCTCCGTATTTGTCCACTCCATGAGACCCCAAAGTTTACATTCGATCTATTTTGTCTTCCCTCCTGACATTTTTCTTCTTTTTTTTTTTTTTTTTTTTGAGAGGGGTTTTT
>NW_008349068.1:8672967-8683153 GCF_000622305.1 Nannospalax galili | reverse complement strand
TTTTTTTTTTTTTTTTTTTTGAGACAGGGTTTCCTTGTAGCCCCAGCTGTCTGGAACTTACTATGTAGACCAGGCTGGCCTCGAACTCACAAAGATCTGCCTGCCTCTGCCTCCCAAGTGCTGGGATTAAAGGCGTGCACCACCACGCCCAGCCATTATGTGGGAAGTTTGCTATGTTTGTGTCAGTGCAGGTGCAAGTGAGTGCAGATACCCATGGAGGCCAGAAACATCAGCTCCTCTGGAAGTGGAGCTACAGACCATTGTGAGCCATCTAACATGTACTTGGAACTGAACTCGAGTCCTCTGCAACAGCAGTACATACTCTCAACCACTTCACGACCTCTCCAGCCCCCATTTCTTTTATTTAAATTGCAAAAACTAATTTTAAAAAGATAAAATATGCTTTCTAACATATGGTGTGCAATTGACAGAGCTTAATAAATGCAACCAAAACTAGTCATTTCAGGGCTAAAAATGAAGAACATGTCATAGGAAGAAATTGTATAATTACTTTCATCCAGAAAGACTTTCATAGTGACCTCCCTTCAAATGTACTATTTAAAAACAAATATAGAAAATATTTATGTTGCCCTCCAATCCCTAGTCACTCTCACTATTCGCTCTGAAACAGTGGCATAAGTGGGAAAACGGAGAGAAGCATAGTCCGGGTCTGCTCCTGTCTCCACTCATCCCTGCCATCACACATCATCCAAGTAGAGATGGAGAGGAACTGTTCTGGTCCAGCTTCCATTTACCTACAGAGTACCTCAAATTAATAAACGTCATAACCCATAACAGTTCATAAAACAAAGGTATATCTTATAGTCAATGGCATGTTAGTTAATGAAACAGTATTAAAACTCTCATTTCTCTGATAATTTAAATGAACACTTGAACACTTGGCCTGCAGTTGGTGACTCTACTTATGAAGGTTTAGAAGGTATCACCTTGCTGGAGGGAGCATGTCACTGGAGGCATGCTCTGAGTTCATAGCCTGGTCCACTTCCAGTTGCTCTCTCTTTGCTTAGTGATTACGGCTGAAGATATGAGCTCCCAGCATCCTGCTCTAGCAAGCAAGCCTTCATTCTTTTCTGCCAGGGTGGACTCTTATCTCTCTGGTATTGTAAGCCAAAATAAACTCTTGCATAAGTGTCTTTGATCATGATGTTTTATCACAGCAACAGAAAAGTAACTAATATTATTTCCTGTTCATTTTTCTTCCCTTTTTTTTTCACCCGTATTCCCCCAGGGACATTAGCTGGGAACCAAGATTGCCTCACTTCAGATCAAGGATCTCTGGAAGAGAACTTTATCCCGACTTAAAGAAAAGGTATGTGGAAAAAAAATTGATAAAAAGACATTTAAATTTTAATTCATGTACAATTTTCAAAGTTAGCTTTTGGGCTAGAGAGATAACTGAGTGCTTAAAAGCACTAGCTGCTCTTGCAGAGGACCCAGGTTCTATTCCCAGCACCCACATGGCAGCTAACAAGTGTCTGTAACTCCAATTCTAGGGGATCTGATGCCCTCTTCTGGCCTCTGTAAGCATTTCATGACATGGGTGCACTTATGCAAACAAAACATTCATACACATAAAATTGAAATAAGTAAAAAATTTTTCAAAGTTAACTTTTGCATAATAGGAAATTTGTTTGGAATCTGACAAATGCTTCTTATTTAATATGGTCTGTCCCTTCAGTTGTTCTTAGTATCTAGAGGAGTTCAAGGGAAATTATGAATTATTCTGGTAATTCTATGAACTCTGCTGGAAAGATGCTCAGTTAGCTGACCCAAGTAAAGACATCCAGACCAGGATAAGATAGAATTCTTAGATGTTCAGACACTCATGTGGTGAGTGACCTTGCAGCATCCTGAGAAGGCCTCAACTTTGCAGGCATTAGAAGCAGATGCTGTCTGTGTTCTTACATCAGGGATTATAATCAGCTGATTCCTGCATGGTTGGTAAGTAAAGGAACAGAATGATCGCCCTTCCAAACTCAGATTCAGCAATCTGTGTCATGATTTACGGCATGTAAAAGGCCATCAACTAGGTTAGGGAGATGGCCTATAGGTAAAAGAGTTGCTGAGGACCTGAGTTTGATCCTGGGACCCACATGGAGGAAGGAGAGAAGGAATTCCTTCAAGCTGTCCTCTGGCCTCCACATGGTCACCACCACCCAACTTGCCACCCGTACATAGAAACAAATACAAATGTAATTTTAAAAGCCATAAATTCTATGTTTAGAAAGCAAGTCTTAACTACTAAATCTATGTATTTGTCATTTCTTGAAGGAAATCAAGCAAATACATTGACATTGATTTAGAACATCTACACTAGTGCTGTTTTTTATTCAAAGACGGTCTTATTTTTCCACATCCACTCATGACCAGCACTCATGTTCCTGTTGAAGATGAATCTTTAAACATAGCCTGGGGTGACTCTTAAGGAACTGCTGACTTCACTAAAATAAAAATAAAAGTAAAAACTATAACTCCTGGCACAGTGGTCTCTGCACAGTATTGTGCAGAAAACTGCCTTGATATGGTTGGGGAAAAAACTTAAAGTGTATATTTTTTCTGAAAAAGACCCGGTAATATCAAAATACAGAAGAGTATAACTCTAGTGGGTAATAAAATTCCTCTAAATCCTGACATGCATTTACAGCCCATTCACTGTTTTCCTATTTCATTTTATACAATATAACAGGAATTGAGCACTTATAAATCTTCCTCCTCTGGCTTCTGTCCTGTTTTGTATTCTGAGGCGCTTTCCTCTGATTCCAGGCCTTCAGTTCCTGTGTGTAGCAATACAAACATCTGTCATCTGATTCACTCTCAATAACATGGCCTTACTGAACACAAGATGTTTTCCACATTTGGATTGTGGCTTAACATATTCAAATAGAATCTCGATGGTGTTCAGTGTGGAAGAAAGTCACGGGGTACAGAATACCTGACCATGTCATGGATTAAAATGCCTCCCCAGAAAGTATGGAGATAGGCAGATCAGAAGAGACTAACCTTAGGCAAGCCTCACAGATTCTCCAACCTGACTGTGTTTGCAATGCCATACATAGTGGTAACCTAAACCTCTGCAAACAGACTAGAACATTCTAGTCCCTGCAGAATGCCCAAGAGGGTGCAACATTATCATTCCAGGTTTTTATTTGCTTGCTTCTTCTTTGACAGATTCAAAAAATATCTATAATAAATCTTCTAGAACTCTATTGTAACTATCACAGGTCTGAAACACATTTAATCCACTGGTCTCTGCACTCAATTTTCTTTCTCCTTTTTGGTGCGGATTTTCATCTGTTTCTCCAACATCTTCCATTGCATTGGATGGGCTGCACTGTTGTTCCTAGGGTATCTAAGCCTAAAGTTCCTTGGACATTTGAAAGAAATAGTGAACCTTACCAAAAAAACAGATGCAACCACCTCAAATCAACTAAGTTTCACCCTCTACTTCTTAGCTGCCTGTACATCAAATACTAACTTGCCTACCTCTAAAATCAGAGAAATTCATTATCAAGTATGGATTACAACTATGTACGGAGAGTTTCCAAACCTATCCTTAAGTCAAACAGAATTTTGATCAAACTCAATTGCTTCTGGGACGCTTTAGGAAAGTTGGCAGATGATTATAAAATCGAATAAAATGTAAGAAATACCCTAATACAGCTTATCCCATGACATAGATGGGTTCAACTCTTCAACTTGAAGAATTAGGCTGTATTCTTGCCTGCAAGTCTATTTATATTCTCAGACTGACAATGTTGACTGAAAGAACAAAAGTTTTGACCACTTCCAACAGGGATAACCTAGAGTGTCTAAGAGGATTAGGTTCTGGTAAAGGAAGCTTCTTGAAGACTGACAGATTCAAGAGGGAATTTGCACGAGGATAAAGTATCACCACACAGCAATCATTCAGCAGCAAGATCTGCTGACTGGAGTGCACTGGCGTTTGTGCAATGTGGGTGCTAAATACAAAACCTTTCCTGCCCAGCCATCATTGACTTGTGTAGCATTAACCGCCGGCCTTCAAGGAAGTCTTTTGCTTAAGTAGGAGAATGTCATTGGTGACCATGATCGCATAAAGATGGAAGACTTTTTCCCCAATATTACCTATTTTTACATTTTCTATGACTCTAGGATGAAGTTGGTAGTCTCCAAAATAACTAACTTCAAATCACCTGACATGCCATTGATGTCTTGATCCAAAGTCAGATATAATTTGACTTCATATAAATATGACATTTATTTTGTAGTACAACACAAAATGAGACTTATGGATATTGTGTCTCTATTAACCTGAGGTCTGAAAATACTCCTGTAAAACTCTTAACTATACCAGAAGAGGAAGGAGGTATTGCTCCCTTGATTTGGTGTTGAAGAGCCCTGAGTATTGGTAGAGCAATACAATCAACTTTAGAATCTGACTCACTTACAAGGCAGCTAGTACCTGGTTTTAAGGAAGATTTGGGGCCAGGAAAACTCCACCTACTACCTGTTTAATTGGGTAGAAAAGTCCTATTAAACGCAGCCTGATTCCTGCCTTTGCATACTGGTTATGAAAGGTCTACAACAGATCCTAGCAATGTTAGACAGAGTATGGCCCACAAAATCTAAAATATTTACTGATTCTCTTTCTAAAAAGATTATTAACTCCTTTCCTAGAAATTGGAAATGTAATGCGAACCTCCAAGGAGCAGAGTGGCAGCACAGAACAGCTGCCAGCCAGCAGAGCCATCAGAGCCAGCAGCTAAAGCGCCAAGCTAGTCTGGTATCGATCCCAGCAACCACAGCCAGTCTTCTTGTCCAGATGCAGTGCTGGCTGCTCTCTGATCCATTTTTCACCTAGACCTGCCTTCTCTGTATTGGAGCATTCTGTGTCTCTTCTTGCAGTGTCTTGTTATCTGGCTTCCAGCTAAATTAGGACAGTGGAAGTTACCAGGGGAAAGCTGGAGAAGGAGAAAGAACTCAGAGGATTTCTCTGGTTTCCCTCTGCTTCTGGCACAGTCTTCTATGGTTCTAGTTTCTGACAGACCTCCTGTGGTTGCAGCTTCTGCCTCATAACCCTGACTTCACAGGTTATAATATCCAGTTATGATGGTTCCTCGTTGTCCCTAATGGCTTGAAAGCATTACTGGCCTCTTGATGCTGCTAACCTAGAAGCAGTTTATGAGCCTGTGTTGGGATTTTTAGTCCTTACGTTACTTAAGTAATTATTAAAACCTCCTTAATAATAGCTCAGTTGTCAAACACTTTCTGTGTAATAGTGAAGACCTGAGTTTCATCCCCACAGCCCTGAGGAGTCAGACAGACAGGTGCCTGGAACTCACTAACCAGCCAGCCACACTTGGAGAGTTACAGGCCAGTGAGAGACCTTGTCTCAAAGAACAAGGTCGAGAGCTCCTGAGAAGGAAGAGAGGTGATCCTCTAGTCTCTGCACACAGTTGTGGAGTACACAGCACACATGCACACACACACACACACACACACACACACACACCACAATTCCTCTGTTGTAAACAATGGAAGTGATTTCTACCCTTTTAAGATTCAGCTCAATGGTCTCTCAAGTGAATGGATCAGAGCTTCTCTGTTCCAGCTATGGCAGAGCTTTGGGATCTGTTTCAATTATCGGATGCAGTGAGTGACAACCAGGTTTCATGTGTGATGTACTGAAGTCACATCTTCAGTATGTTCAGAAGCACTGATGGCAATGAAATTCCTGTATGAACAGGTAAGAGCCTGGCATCAGTGAGACACAGGTGCATGATAGTGTGAATTCAGTTATGCTGAAGATTGGAACGTTCAAGTCACAAAAAGGATCCCATTTTGAACTTTATTGCTATTGGTTTATTATTATGCACATTGCCTGTCAACATTTTGCCATAAAACTAGTTGAATTACCGTTTATTAAGGCAAACAAAAGGGAAATAAAAGATGTATCAAGATAATAATGTTTTCATTATTGTTGCAAAAGATATGCACCAACTTTCCAGTTCAAGCATTCATTCCCAGTTCTAAACTGATAGGATCTCTGAGAGCTACAGAGGCCAGGGCAATTTAAATTCCTAGCTTGATACAAATAGTCAGCCCTTGTTAAATGCCATCAATCGCTAATGCAGTTTGGACAGTTTAATTATGTACTTGTCTGAATCCTTGTCATGCTTCCAGTAACTTCAAAGCAATGTAGTTGTCTTGGGCACTAAAATTTGTAAAGTGTTTTATAATCGTTTTTATTAGTGCTTCTTCACATTATCTCACTATAAGACATGTGAAGAGGTTAAGTAATTTGACCACAACTAACCTGAACTGACAAGAAAAAATTGAGAACTAAAACAATTAGCTAAACAGTTCAAGAAAGATAAAATATAGCTGTGGGTCGGGGGAGGGAAGAGGAGAGGGAGGGGTTCAAACCACAAACTACTTGAATTTTCACTTAAGTGCCCACATGTAAAATCGAGGCCTCTCAAGTTACTGTCAGGATGTTTCATGTATTATGTTTTGTTTTGTTGTAATTTTTAAGTATGTGTGTATGTGTGACTGCCTGAGTTTCAGAGGTCAGAAGAGGGTGCTACACACCCTGGAGCTGGCATTACAGGCTATTGTAAGCTGCCCTACGTGGATGCTGGGAACTAAATTGGGGTCCTCTGCCAAAGCAAGAAACCCAATCGCTGAGCTATTCCTTCATTTCTGTGTATTGTGTGTTTGTTTTTAAATTTATTTATTTTCTAACATTAGCATACACCCTATTGGGTTTCTTATGACATTTTTATACATGTATAGCAATAAATATTTCTTTGTCCCCCACCTGCCCTTACTATCTTCTACTTCCCCCTTACATCCTCTTGTTGGCCCCTTCCTCGTCCTGAATAGACACTCCCCCCTTCGGTCATTATGCCACGTGTATTCTGTTACTCTTCCTCTTACTATCTTCCTCCCTTTCTTAAATATGTGTGTATTTTTTAATGCCACATGTTATTGAATTTATGAAACTGCCTTGTATTTGAAGATTCTGTCAAATTCCTCTTTTCAAATGGTTATATATTTATAGCTCCACCTAGTGGAATGATCAGTAACAAAGGCAAACAAGGCTTGGAGTGGAAAAGGTGACAGACATTCTTCAACTTTGTGTGGACACTTCCATCTGACCTGCCTCACTTCTAACACTGAACCTGAAACATTTATTTTATTATCAATTCCCAAAGAAGGACATTTGGAGTCATGGTCTTAACAGGCATTTCTTGCCTCCTCAAGGAGAAACAGATAAATGAAGATCCCAGTGGCCAGGAAAACATGAACATATGTTAAAGTCATTAATGGCTGTGTTGCTTCTGTTTAGCAGCAAGGTATAATGACACAACTGATTTGCCTTTTCCTCATTATGAGGTGTTAACAAGGAGAGTAATTATGGCAGAGAAGACAAAAACGGCTGTATTCTCGAAATCATAGACAAAGGGTGAATTTGGCCAAATGTATTTCTTCATCTAGAAATAATATATTTTACAGAAAAATAGATTCAGTATTTCCATTATGAGATATAACTCTCATGCTGTTTGAGATTATCTTGGGTTTTCTTTTGTGTATTCATTCGTAGTACTGTGCTATCATCACATTAGGGCAGAGCTGAGTTCACTTAGAATCACAACTTGTGTTGTCTGCTTTTGTGTTAAGCCAATTTCTCCAGGTCATTTCTACAGGATTTTTTTTGAAATCTAATATCCCTCATATGTCTGAGGTACTAAGAGTTCATGCCTTTGCCTTTAGAGACAATGGTGTCCTTGTAACTAACAGGCATTTTAAAAAGGAATAAACTTTCTGTTGAATCAGCCACACTCTATCATGCATTTTCTCTAGGTTTGTGATAGGAATGGCTAGCACGAAAGAAAAGTAAAAACTCCCTCTATATTATTTAAGCTTTTAAGCAACTAGGAAAGTCTCTAACATAGTTAAATCCATAATATTTACTTGGTGATTACTGTGCACTCTGATTATTTAATAACTCATTACTCTGATGCATTAAGTTAGCATTTTACATCATTTTTTCTAACATCTCTACTCCTTTTCTAATTATCAGCTGCCCACTTCAGCATGTCAAGAAGTTTAACCAAGGAACATATAGTGATTAAAATTATACAAAACATGGAGAATTTAAAATGAGCTTAGACACAAGGCAAAAATCTCACAGTTGATGATTTTTTTAGTGTGTTAGTACAAAATAAATACCAAAAAAAGTGTGTTTGTATTTGGAACTCCTGGATAAGTGAATGACATGGTGGGGTTTTTTTGATACATGGAATAAATCTCAATATATTAAAGGTAATATACAAGCCTACAGCAAAATGGACCAAAGCTCAAATCTTTTCCAAAATTAACAACAAGGCAAGGATATCCCAAAACCTGATATTGATCTGGTCTGAACAGAAGTGAATGGCACGCTAAGGATCTGACAATGCACATTTGTGTAAGCACTGAGTAGAATACACATTAAAAACAGACCGGTGTAGTCTAAAATGCACTTCTAAACCCCCCTCTCTCTCCCTCCCTCCCTTCCTCCCTCCTCAGTCATTTTAGACTTCTAACTCTAAGACTTTTGACATTTAAAGCAACATTGAACACATAAAATTCATTAATCTCTATGAGCTTTCAAAGTTTTCTGGCAGATGTGTGTGTCTGTGTGTTGTATGTGTATTTACGTACTCGGTGCTTAAGGTCTTATGGATTTTACAAGTGTTCATCTCAATTCAGTGTCCAGCACCACTATTTGGCATTATATTAAGTTGCTTCATGATGTCATGGTCTTCCCTCTCCATATTTTAATCCTTCCTCCCAGAGTTACCTTTAATTTCAAACAAAATTATACAGTGACTGATTTAGAGGGTCAGAAATCACAAAAAGCCTCTTTTGAGCCAAAAAAAAAAATCCCTATTTACTTCAAATACAATGCAGAGGGTTCACAACTAGCCTTCACATGTTGGTGAATATTCACCATCAGTCATTTGAGTCATGAGTAGACATACCACAGGACACGTCTTTGAGGCACTTTCAGAGAGGTGTAACTGAGGAGGTAACACCTGACCACGGGTGACACCATCCCATGGACTGAGGTCCAGGATTTTTAAAAAAGGGAAAAAGCACTGCCATGCCCCTTTCTGTTTGGTGCCACAGACTGAGCCAGCTCTTCCATGGACGAGACAAAGTAAATCCTTCTCCCTTTAAGCTGTTTCTTGTCGAGTATTTTGTTTCAGCAATAGAAAAAGTAATGGACACACTCCTGAACAAGCAGAGTACTCTCCACCAGATGGTTATTTTAATAATTAAAATCAATGTCTTTCAATAATGTGGAAATGGAGAAGTGAGGAATCCATCCTGCTTTTCCCTCTCTTGACCCTTGTGGCAGAGCCTTCTTCTCAACCCTCGCTCCATGTTGCATAGCTAACTTTCCAAGACTATGCTCTTACTATGTGTGTTATAGTTACCGATGTGTCATGTGCAAAGATATATGGTGTGAATGTGATTTATACCTTCCAAATGCCATGCTAAAATTTGATTCTTAATGTAATTGTGTTGAGAGATGGTGAGACCATTGAGAGGTAATTATGTGTGGTAGCATCCTCCTCATGAATGGATGAACACTTTTCTTGTGGGACTGTTAGTCTCCAAGAAAATGTATTGTTAGAAAGCAGGGCCACTCTATGGTCCAGCTCTTCTGCATGAGTCCACCAGCCTGTCCATTTCTTTGCTGTGTCATACCACAGCAGAGAGCCCTCACCAGAAGCCAAGGGATGCCAGCGTAGTGCTCCTGGATTCCCTAGTCCCCAAAACTATAAGCTTGTTAAACCTCCTTTTAGAAATTACCGCAGTCTCTGATATTTTGTCAAAGCAACAGAAATAGGACTCCGACAACATGATTAATTTTTCTTTCCTGATCAATTATTTGTTCTTTCTCCCAAGAGACATCAGTGATTTCCCTACTTTTGTTTTGCTGAGTTATCTATGCTTTTTTAAAGAGCCAACACCAAATTCTTCTTCTCGTTGCCTATGTATTCTCTCCAAGCATCCCATTTCATCACCTTTCCCATTATGTGAATCTTCCTGATGAATTCTCTTCCCAGATTTTCTGAGCTGCTGGTCTGCTGGTCTCCATAAAAACATACCTATGTAATCTAAAATACAT
>NW_008349068.1:8645669-8672063 GCF_000622305.1 Nannospalax galili | reverse complement strand
CAAAACTATAAGCTTGTTAACCCTCCTTTTAGAAATTCCCGCAGTCTCTGATATTTTGTCAAAGCAACAGAAATAGGACTCCGACAACATGATTAATTTTTCTTTCCTGATCAATTATTTGTTCTTTCTCCCAAGAGACATCAGTGATTTCCCTACTTTTGTTTTGCTGAGTTATCTATGCTTTTTTAAAGAGCCAACACCAAATTCTTCTTCTCGTTGCCTATGTATTCTCTCCAAGCATCCCATTTCATCACCTTTCCCATTATGTGAATCTTCCTGATGAATTCTCTTCCCAGATTTTCTGAGCTGCTGGTCTGCTGGTCTCCATAAAAACATACCTATGTAATCTAAAATACATTTCCAAAAGTCTCTCTCTTTCTCTCTCTCTCTCTCTCTCTCTCTCTCTCTCCCTTTCTCATTCTCTTTCCCTTATTCTCTCTCTCTCTCTCTCTCTCTCTCTCTCTCCCCTTCCACTTTCCCTTCCCCCTCCACCTGCCTGCTTCCCTCCCTCCATCCCTCCATCTGATGCTGAACTGACTGTCCTCTGTGCTCCCTGCAGCTGGTGTCTTGACATTTCCCTTCATCTCCTCCTGTGTTTGGATTTTATATTTTCTCTAACCCATGCACACATCTTCCTTAAACTTCTTGCACATTTGTCGAGTAGAATCTGTGAAAAGATATAAGGAAGGTAAAATATCCAGACCTTGCCTGTCCAAATCTTTATTGTACTCTTCTGTTTGATGAATAGTTTGCCTGCACTATAATTCAAGTTTAGAAATAATTTCTGGATAATATTGAAAGCATCTCTCTTCTGCTTTCCACTGTTGTTTAGAGACCCTGAAATAGTACAATTTTTTATCTTTTGTGCATGACTATTTTTCTGTATAAAAGTTGTGGGAAATTCTTAGTCTTCAGAAATCTGCAATTATGACCAGAGGCTTGCAATATGGCTAATTTATTCAGATACACACTAAGTTTTTCAATCAAAAAAGTTCCTTTTTGGGGGGGGGGGATTCCTAAATTATCACATTGATTCTATCTGCTTCTCTTTTCCCTCTTTCTAAACATTGGTGGCTCTGATGTCAGAATTCCTGGAATAATACTCTAATTCCTATATTTATTTTCTTCTCTTGTACTCTTTCAAAGTGATTTCTTTAACTTTATATTCCCATTATTACATTCTCGTAATATTTTTTTGTATTATCCTACTGTTATATTAGGTTAAAAAACTATTCTCACTACTCTGATTTTAGTGATCATTCCTTGTAAAAATATCATTTTTAAGACCTGAAAGAGGAAAGGAGACAGGAGGTGATCAGTGTAGCAACTATGGGGGGCTCAGGGGGAAGAACCTACTACAGCATACTTTGTTTGACATACCATAATGAGATCTAATACTTTGCATGCTAGTTTAAATTTTAAAATAATTTCTTTCTTGCCTAGTCTCATTTACTAAGCTTGGTCTTGGCCAAAATTCCAGGAAGTGTTTTGTTTTGTTTTATTTTACATAGCCTTATTTTTAACTAGTTTTCTCTTTTTTCTCAATATTCAGTAACCCTCAGTTTCTTGCTTAGATTTGAGGCCGGGATACCAACAACTGCCTGGAGTGTCATGGATGGACCTTTCACATGTGTTTTGCTCTAAGACGTGTTGGCTGGGCCTTTTAGATCAGGAGTGCTGATGTCAAAACTTGAGTTGGTCAAATTCTTCATAAAATGCTGTTTTTAATTTCTTGTCTAGAAGATAAAGATAGGATTTCACATTCCGGTACTTAAGGGAGGAGAGAAGGCCTTGGGGGGCATCTACTACATGCACACTGATAAAATCCCTAATTTCTTTTTCACAGATTTTTCTCTCAACTATATTATTGGTTTCATCATCAAGAGTACGGTTTGCTTTTCTCAGAGAACTTCTAGTCTTCTTGTCATGAGGAAGAACAACTTCCTACTGTGTACAATAGTAGAAACATGCCTCTTCACAAACTGATCTTTCTTTAGCATGACTCACTTTCTGAAGTCTTGAAATGGTGATCCTCCCACTGAGAGATGAAGCTTGTATTTTTTGCCCTTAAACCTGAGTTGATCTGTGTTGATTCTACCAAAAGAAAACAGGACAGCTGTTGTTATGTTATTTCTAAGACCAGGTCAAAAAAGGCCATGTAGTATCTATTTTTCTGGCTGAGCACATTTATTATTGGAGACTGAATCATCATATAATGATCTCAAGTCCTTGAGATCACTTGAGAGGCCACATATAGTAACTAAGTCAATAATCCACGCTGACCCTACTGTCTGCACAATTCAATCTTGTCATTAAGGTGTAGTGTTTAAAGTGGGTTCTCTGCTGTCTTAGTCTGTTTGGAATGTTATAATAAAAATACCATTGACCAGATGATTGGAAGCTATAGAAAATAATTTCTTATAATTCTGAAGGATGAAACGGCCAAGATTGAGGTACCAGCAGCCTGGTACTGATCTCAGATAAAGTCTACTTTCTGAAGCTTAGAGAATGTTATGGTTGGCTTAAATTCTCAACTGGACACAATCTAGAATCATCTGGGAAGAGAGTCTCAAAGAATGACTATTTTAAGTTGGTGTGTGGGTATGTCTATACAGTATTATCTTGATCACATTAATTGAGGTAGAAAGACCCATCCCATTCGCTAGACATGGAACCCTGAACTCTATCTTCTATATAGGAAAAGTTAGCTGCACACCAGTATGCCAGTACTCTGTTCTCAACTGTGGAAGGGACTAGCTGCTTCATCCTTGACTTCTTCACAATGATGGACTGTAAACTGGAATTGTTAGCTACAATAAATCTTTTACTTCCTAAGTTGCTTTTGTCACAGTATCAGTAAAGGATACCAAGGTGTTTTATTACAGTAACAGTAAAGGATACTAATACTGAGGGCTGTCTTCTGCTGGTGGCCTCACTTGGCAGAGGAAGCAAAAATACTTCAAGGATTCTGTTTGATTGGGATACTAACTCAGTTCATGAAAGAAACTGCTTCATGACCTGAACACCTCTTTAAAGCCCCACTTCCAAATACTTTCACATCAGTGAATACATTTTGACATATTGATTTGGAGAAGACTGCAGACATTCACTCCATATACAAGCCTTAGCCACTGCAGCTGTCCACCACTGAAACCACTCCCATTTTGATAGCAGACATGATGGAACAATAGCAAAAAAGAATCCCTTCTGCAAACTTCCTGCATTCTCAACCCACAGGTTTTGCGAACAGGAAATATTTCACTGTAATTTTAGGTGTAGTTTTCCACGCAGCACTGGGGATACTGTGCGCTTGATGCTGCCAGTTCACGAGCCATTATGGATTCTGATCCCATCAGGGTGAGTTCTGGGATCTCTTCACCACAGGCTTAGAATTCAATTTGTCCAGTTCTGGATAATCCTTTGCCAGTAGTAACACTACTATTTCTGAAGTCTCTCTTACTGTGCTCCCAAGATTATAGGTATAGACTTTTGGAAAATAAACTCTTTTCCTCTCTTTAGAGGAATATCCAGAAAATGCCAAGAAGTTACATAAATCCAGGAATACCATCTTTACCTCAAAACCTGCTATTATGTTCATTTGTAACTATCCACTTTCTCAAATATAAATGAATTTGTGGCCAAAGAACTTTCAACGTCTTGTTTGCTATTGCTGCCAGCCATCCTCCTATCCTTTACTTATGACTGTGAAAGGCCGGGGCTTCCTTTTGACCTATGTCTAGTGTTTGGAGATATTTTATGCCTCACGGTATCATTCTAATTTCTAAATAAGCCACTGAGATGTAATAAATACCAAAGACATTGAGGTGAGTATTTCCCATCAACTTTTTTCTATAAGAAGTTAAAACACCTCAAGCAGTATACATATTGAATTCCTTATAAGTCTCTTGTGGGGTAAAATCTTGATAAAAGAGTATAAATTCCCTTACTCTATTCTAGAAATTTCTCTGAAGCTTTGTACTTTTAGATAAGACAATGCATAACTCTTTCTTGTTAGTTAAAACCTCCAGCTATGAGGCCTGTTTATCAGATTTAAAGTTCATTATTTTTCTGCCATTCGGGTTGTGTCTTTTGTAATTGAACATCATAAATAGACTATAGATTGTCTTTTTGAACTAATCTCAAGTTGTCTCAGAAGAACTAGAATTGTAACTGGATAATTCTTTAATGTCTTGGTTTATTTGCTCTGTAGTCTAGGGTAATTTGTTACTGTCTCTGACCTTTAAGAGTTTCAGCATTTATCAATGAATAGAAACAATGTCTGAACATGATGATAAACCTCTTTAACTCCAGCTGTTTTAAGCCAGAATCAGGTGGATCTCAAGTTCAAAACCAACCTAGGATAGTGAATTCAAGGTTAACCTTGGCAAGTACAAGGGAACCTGTCTCAAAATATAAATCAATAATAAATAAGTAAATAGACAGATAGAGAAAGAAACAAGCAAAGAAAGAAAGAACATGGGAGTGAGAGTGTATCTCAGTGGTAGAAAAGCTTTCTAACCCTCCCAAGGCACTAGGTTAAATCCTTGATCAGTGAATAAAGAATGTAGAAAATCATTTCCTTAATTTTTTGTGTATGATAAAATGTAAGGATGTGAAAAGTAAAAGAAAGAAGGATGTTAAAACATTTGTACCAAACATAATAAAAGTCTTAAGGTGGTGTCATTACCAGAAACAAATGTCAAGATCTTTGTACAGTGAATAGTTACCTCATATCTTTGCCAATGTTTTACTTTCTTCCCTCAGAATCTTAACATGGATATGTAAGATTACATTCAAATACATGTTAATCATGTATTTGAAAGAGTTTTGATTACAGTTGGAATAGATGGACTACATTTTAAAATACATTCAATTATACAACTAAAGATATCTTTTTATCTTATACATCTTGCTTTGAATTCTATTAATATTTATGTTTTTAGGCTTTATTATGCTAGATCACACACATAGAATATATATGTTCTGTATGTGTGTATATTAACACACATTTATCATGCACCCTTAAAGCTGCTTTCTAAATACATCTTATAAGTATTATATTATTAAAATAGAAAAGTTATATCACATACAATTTTGTGCACATTTTCTAAGTCAAATTGGTTTGAGTTTGGCAATAGTCAATTTGTAAATCGAATAAACCGTCTTTCTCAAAATACTTGCCAGTGTCATATCAAGATGAGACTTAATAGGCACTACAACTCATCTCACAAATCTAGGGTTTATAACTCAATTCTACTCAACTCAAAACGGTAACCTCTACGTTCTCCTATGTAATTTCTCCAAATTTTCTAGTGAAAAAATGTTTCCCTAAGTGTTTTATTCAAATATTCATGCCTGCCTCAGTGAGTCACTTGCAACTAATCTACAGTTTCTGAAGTATTTGTTTATAACAGGGTAATTCAACACAGTGGCTGAGACCAGCCATTCTCATCCTACTGATCCATAAATGTGGATTTGGTCTGCAATTTTAAGACAAAAATCATAGCTGGAAGAACATTGTAAATAAACCACAGATATTCCATAAAGAAAAGATGATCCTGAGTCTGTTAACGCCTGACTGTACCAGTGTGAGCATACAAATGATATAAATAGATTTGAAATGAACCATAATGAATAAAGCATCTACTCAACTAATATTTTATATCCTGAACATTATCTTGGAACTAATTCACGTAGTTGAGAATTAACAGGACATGCTCTTGTAATCTTTATTTATGACAAGAAAAATCTATAATCGAAATTATCACAGATTCTTAGCATATGATGCGTACTTGTTTATCTAATTAGTTGGCCATCACTAAAGTTGCTTTCTTCTCACAAAACATATTGTTTCTCTTGTTCTATCATACAGAATGAAGAGATTGTACAAAAGAGCATCTATAGAAGTTCTGTGTCTATCCATGGCCCAGTCTGCCTACTACCAGAGGACCATGCTCTGCATTTACAGACTTTTGGCAGTAGGTGTTATGCAAACGTGAGGAAGCCTGAAGTGCATGGCAGAGATCTATTGTTAGTACTGGGCCACCCCACTCATCTTCATTGTGCAAGCCTCTAGGCTTAAATGGATTATAATATAATAATGTAATTCAATTAAAAGTGCATCTGGAGAACCATGTAAATTTACATTCAATATTGATAACTTGCTCTGTAGCTTTTAATACTTCTAATCGTGCACTATTCATGATCCTCTTTGTTCTCTTTCAGTAGTGTTCTGAATGTTCTCACTCCTGTTGATCATCAAAAATTACAGCCAAAGTATTTATTTCACATCCGTAGCTTTGGCTAGGAAAGGAACAAGCCACGTACCCACCTTGTACACAGATTAGATGTAAGCTTCATCCAGAACAATCCTTTCAGGAGATTAATTTCTTCTTAGTGAATGGCAGGAATGTTTTTCTATCAATACTTAACAAAAAAGGAATTTTATTTCTATTTGCCAATAATTAACACCCATATCGACTTTGGAAATGAAGGATTTTATATTCATTTTATTAGCAGAATGATTTGAGAGCAAGGAGGAGATGACAACCTCTGCACATCCTTCATTCTGAGGAGAAATGCATTCTGCTAGCTGTCCAATCAATTACATAAACAAAATGGATTTCATCATAATTCTGTCAACAAAATGCTAACTTGGTTAAATTGTTCTCTCCACAAAATGAATTAACTTAAAAATCCTTTTGTCCACAAAATAGATTTAAGCATTTAGTAAAGCCTTGTAAATATTCTCATCCGTTAGTTTAGTATGCATAATGCAAATACGTGGTTTAGCCACATCAGCACTTTCAGCTCTTCAGAGGTTATGGACCTGTCTGGCATAGCATCCCTTTTCATTTAGGGTCAAGTGGAGAGCAAGGTCAATTATCTAGAGAACAGTATGTGGTGGATGACTGTAGCACTGTCCGAAACTATTATAACTTAGCAGCATTTGAATGTCACATACTTTTACAAAGTGTAATTTAATAAGCTTAGCAACTAAGTCTTTAATTAGGGCATCATATTCTGTAAGTCATCTCTGGGATAATATTTCATGAAGAAAAAAATTGATTGTTCAAATTCGTGACAATATGCTCTTAAAAAAATAAACTCATTATATAATACTACATCATTTTTAATTACCATTATCATCTTCTATGTTGTTCTTCTCTTTTGGTGTATTACTACTTTAAAATAAACACTTTGGTAAGCGTATGAAAGGTAGATTGGACAGTAGTTTTTTAAAAAATACCTTTATTGATTCAAGAATTTCATACAATTAATTTTTATCATAGTCAGCCCCTCCCCTACCTCCACTCCTAACTTACTATACTCCCTACCCCCAACTTCTGGTCCTATACTATTATTCATCGTTTTTGTTGAAAGGCCTATCAAATATAATCTGTATTTCTGAAGAGCTCCTGGATGTGCATCTATCTTTTGGACTTGGGTCAACCTACCAGGTGTCACACTAGTAAGGAAAACTGACTCTCCATTTCCCAGCATCTATCAATAAATTGTAAAAAGATTCTCAGCTAGGGCTGGGGTTTCCCACTCACCTCCCCGATCCATGCTGGGCCCCTGTCAGGTTTGGGTTGCACAGGTGTTCTGCATGCTGTCATTAGTGCTATAAGTTTATATGTACAACTACCCTGTGGTGTCCAGATAACACAGTTTCCTTATATCATCCACCACCTCTGACTCTTACACTATTTTCAATAACCACAAATCTAGCTGGACTAAACATAGCTTACTTAATAGCAATCTTTTTTAACAGAATTAATTATTCAACAGTGTGATGTCTATAAATGTATAAATTGATATTCATTTACTGTACTACATTAATTTTATCTGTTGATGAACAGATGAAGCAGTCATTTAAGGGAAATCTTTTCTGTTTAATCTCTGTATCTCTATCATCTGAACTGACAGGTACCACCAAACGTAAATCCAAACAGAATGGAGAACTGTAAAAGTATTAAACATTGCCGTTTCTATTAACATTTTGCTATCTTTATACAGACAATACTACCCTGTCGTATTCCAATTGCTGACAAGTGATTTAATTTGAAAATGATGTGCTCCCCAGCAAATCTTCACAAGACTCTTTTTTTGTTTTTGTTGGATTGGAATAGACTAGGTAGAAAAAGAGAGTTAATTGAAAATGATTGTGATCATTCCTTGTAAAATCTCTCTTGATTTAGAAGCATGGGTTTAGAGCAGATACAGTAGTGGCAATATTACAGGAAGAGATGCCTTTTAATTTAAAAAGATTTTATGTTTTTTAAAAATTTTATGTGTATGAGTGTTTTGCATGCGTGTGTATATATGTACCACATGCATGCCTGGTGTATGTGGAGGCCAGAAGAAAGCACTGGATACCCTGGAGCTGAAATTACAGATGGCTGTGAGACACCCTGTTGATCCTGGGAACCAAACCTTGGTCCTCTGTAAAAGCAGTAAGCTCTCTTAAACATTGAGCCATCTCTCCAGCTCTGATAAAGAGGTGCCTTTATAAAACATCACTAAAATTCAACAAGACTATGTTCACTGTTAAGAGCAGAAATGATATGACAATATTTTACCATTAGGAAAAAAAATGCCCTCCAGAACTTGATGATAAGATGCGATTGCTGAACATACCATGTGTTTGGGTCACAGGACATGGAGAAATTTAGCTGGTCCTGACAAGGAAGTTTCATCGAAGCTGCCTAGGTTTCACAGTGTCAGATGGTACAATGCAGGCTGCTGGAAGAGAGAAGTCATTAACAGTCTTACCCAGCTGTGAACCTTGAGAACTATATCAACTTACCAGCCTGGCAAGATGCCACCATTGATGAAATAGTGGCATGAATGTGATGAGAATAACCAATTGCTTTCTGATTGGATTTAAGATCCACTCTACAGGAGGGGTCCATACCTGGTATTGTAAACCTGCCAGGAACTCATGGCTAGGGAGGCCATAAGCCCTAGTAGACCATATTATTATTATTTTAGTCCATGACTAAATGGACATAGTGTCAAACTTCTAAATACTTATAGGTTAGTGGAGATCTCATCCCTCATCAGAAAAACTTCTTTTGCTATAGGCAGCAGTTAATATAGTCTCACAGCTGGCCAAGATGCAGAGTATAAGTAGCTGTGGAATACTTAGCCCTAAATAAACATCTATATTGCCCCCTCCCAAGGCTCAGGGAGCATGATGAAAAAGGTGGCAGAAAGTTTATAAGGGTCAAAAGTTAGGGAGGACTGCTTCAAAATACTGTCTTTAAGGTGTGAACACACAGCAGCTGTGCTTACCTGTATAGGACTTGTACAAGATCAAGGCAGTCAACCTTCTAAATAAGGGAGGAGGACATAAGGCCACACACCCTAGCTGAGCAGCTATTGGCAGTTGATGGTTACCTGAGGAGTCAGTTTTCTTCAGGGGTGTGACCCCCCAATGGAGTTCCTACGCCAGTGAATGGCCCCACACCTATGCACATATAGGCAACATTAATTGGACTCAATGGGCTACTCAATGAGCTTGAGATAGAGGCTCAGGGGCCCTCTGGACCACAGCTTCTGGGTGCTAACCCTGAGGAAATACCTCCCAGAAGGTTTGCCACCATGATGCTGGTCTCTTGTTATTCACAGCTGTTTTTCAGCCCCAGCTAACCAGCATCAACTGTTCCAATAAAGCAAAGGTTTCATTTCAGTGGTTCTGGTCTCTTCTTATGACAGCTGATTCTTCAGCCACAGCTAACCAGAAACCACAGATTCTCAGTTCAATCATACAAATAGCCCTGATAGTCTCTGCTTCCCTTTGAAGCTTCACAAACCAGGCCTCCATCATCTATACCTCTTTCAGCATAACTGTTCCAAGCTCCCCAGCAACAAACTCTAAGCACTCAATGGCTTTTCTAGCCCAAAGTTCCAAAACCTTCCACAATCTTCGCAATAAACAAAAGTCAGGTCTGTCACAGCAACACCCCACTCTCGGTACTGATTTCTGTTCTAGTTTCTTTTCAATTGCTGTGGCAAAATACTCTGACCAATACTACCTTGGGAAGGAAAGAGTTTATTTGGCTTACATCTCTGGGATCACATTTCACCACTTAGGGAGCCCAAGGCCAGAACTCAGGGCAGGAACCTGGAGTCAGGAGCTGAAGCAGAGGCCATGGAGGAACACCGCTTACTGGCTTGCTTCCCTGGCCCATGCTTAGCCTGCTTTCTTATACAATACACAACAACCTGCTGAGAGATGGCACTGCCCATAGTGGGCTGGGCCCTCCCACATCACTCAACAATCAAGAAAATACCCCACAGACATCGCCGTAGGCCAGTCCAATGAAGGAAATTCCCCAGTTGAGGCTCCCTCTACCCGGGTGTGTCAAGTTGACAACTAAGATATCCAGCACAGATATATACTATGGATCACATAAGCATAATATATGAAATATTAATAACTAAAAGCCCGTCAAATGACCCATAGGCTGATTCAAAGCACATTATATGTCACCCATAACATTTATTATTTTTATGCTATAAATTATTATTTATATAAAATGCTATTACAATAAAAACATGATAATTATGTTTGCTTACTTTTGCTTATATTGCTTATTTTAATTTTCTTAGTTTCCTTATAATAGCACACATTCTTTAAATAAAAAGCATTTAAAAATAAGATATACACTTTAATAGTACACATTATAATTTTTATATATACCAGAAAGACATACATTTGAATATACTATCTAAAAGCACATTATTTTTCCAGACTAACTGCATAGAACAGGTAAATGTGTGTGGGTTTCTTTGTAAATGTGTTATGCTAAGTGGACTATATAATATGGGCTATAGAATATAAAATACTAGTCATTGTTATGCAGGAATAATGCCAATATTGCTTATAATTTTAAGGGACTTTTATGCAGCCTTAAATATTTCAAAGAAATATTTAAGAAACTATACAACTTGCACTAGCCATCAGTATAGTATGAACTTTGGCCACAACTCCTTTATAACAATACCTCAACAACCAGCCACTTGACATGCATCTGTCAGGGATGGAGCATGGCCATGAGCCAGAAGCCTCTTGGATCCTGAGGCGATGCCTGAACAAGGATGTTCTCTGAAAAGTTCCAGTAGCTGCAGAAACAAGACCGTGACTGACTGGGTATCTGGAAGCAGCACTGCAAAACCCCCAATGAGCTCACCCCACCCAGCACAGTCCTTCAGCTCCAGCAGCATATAGCAGTACAGTTCCCAAGCACTGTTAACTGTCATATGACACACCCAGCTGTGTGCTGTGTGCATGTGATGACACATGATGAGCAAGAGAAAGGTAATGGGTTTTAGAAGTATGTTCCTGAACAAACTTGGACATTCCAAGACCCCATCAATCTTTTTAGGTGGTGTCTTCTATGTGAAGTATAGTCCATTATGCCTCCTCATCTTTATTTTCCTGAATGAAATGCCACTGCTTCTTCAGGACCAAGCATGAATCTGAGCTCTCCACTGAACCTTCCTCAATTCTCAACACAAACTGAAATGCCTTTGTTATCCCAGGATTCAGTGAACAACCCAAGTCATTTAGCCTATCATACTGATACTATTGCTATATATGGACTCCTTATCCACTATCATGAAAAATCCCCAGGGACAGCAGCTGTATTCTGTACCTTTGACTCAGCAGTTATGAGAACTCTGGCTATACATACCAGGCATTCAGTCAGTAAGCATTCATTATCAAAGGGGAGAAATGCAGACCTTGTACTAGCTCATTCCTGGGTGAAGAGCACGATTACAGAGTCTTGATTGATGCTCCATTACTATCAATTGAAAACCCACTGCATACTGGGCTGGGAAACAGGGTTTGGCCATCACTTTGTGCACACAAATCGTCTCTATGACAGAACTAAACAACAGATGTGGAAACAAAGGCTTATAGAGGCTAATTGAAAAATAAAACCTTCAGTAGATAAAGAAGAGCAAAGGGTAATGATGATAAAAATAATATAACACAGATTATTATTATTTATTATTATTACATGAGGTAAGACCTCAGAGGAGCTGTTTATCTACTCAAGGTTTGTGAAATGCTTTGTTGCTGTTTTAGCTGATATCATGGTCAAAGAAAATACTATGTAACAACGTGGCTGGCGAGTGAAAATTCAGTTTCTAAAACTTCTAGCTGTTATAATTATTTTGTTATTATCAAATGAAAGTTTTATACTTTAAGTCATTTTTATTAAAAATAATTCATTAGCGAACCTTATTCTTTAGGGACATGGTTCTTAACAAGAAAGTTTATGTCCTCTATATTTTCTGTATTTGCCACAAAAAAAGCAAAAGAGCTATCATATTGATGCTTTCAATTTTGTATTATAATTACTTTCCTTTCTTACAGTGCATCTTGGAAAGGAGCGTGAATGATAAGCAGAGAAGTGTATTAGTGGTAACTTCATGTGAACAGTGTCAGTCTTCCAAGTTGCCAGAATTGCACAATAAACTGATTCACAGCTAAGATGATAACTTGAGATGGGCATATTGTATCACCAAACGCCATTTCACTCCTGGATCTTGGATAGACAGACGAGTTACTGTTTAGTAGATGTGAAAGTGAACAATAATAGGAACAAAACATTGCATTAATATTTAATGTAATACCTTGAGAGTATAAAGGGGACTAAAATTATTCAAATGCAAATGCAATCAGCTAGGACGCTTTCCATTTGAAGGTTTTCTGGGGATTACCTTTATATTGCTAAGGTTTTACTTCTGAGAACAAGAACACTGTAAACAACTGTGAGCCTAGCTTCTAATATTTCATATGACTGTGACAGCCTTCTCACTTGGTCTAAGTTTCTCCAGAAGAGTACTTTTTCCAGAGTTTGGATTTCACATATCAGGAAACACTGTTATTTTAAAAAGTGCTATCAGGTAATGGCAATTGTAATTTTATGAAAGTAGCAATATAATACTTGTAAAATACATGGTTAACCCCATATTTGAACATGCTTCATGAAAAAGTGTTCAAATAATCATTTTTACAAATAATCCTCTCTTCATCAAAGAATACAAAAATCTAGATTTGAGATAGAAAATGATTCTTATTTTCAACTCAACTGGAAAAAAATGACACAAAGATCTGCCTCAGATCTGAACTGTTTCATTGATTTAGTCCACTTCTCATAATTCTTATTTTGTTATTAGATTCTAACTAAAAGGTCAGATATCTCTAGATAGGCTGACTAGACCTCAGTGGTTGGACTTGCACAGGGGAAGGTCTGGGGGCACTGACTTGACACATTGGACCTTAATATGTTTGACAGGGTATATGTGTTCCAGTGGGGGAGGGTGTTGTGGGAGTGTGCTGGTGGGATGGAGGTATAAAGATGATTAAGATTGTTTGCAATATTCTGTATAAAACATACAAAAATTCTATAAAATCAATTTTATAAAAAGTCAGATATCTGAGAAACTTTACTTTCCTGGTGTCTCCAGTTTTTAAAAATAAACTTCTTTGCATATCTCAGGAAGTTCTTTCCAATTTCATATTTTGAAGCTGCAGGGGTGGCTCGGTGGCTATAGTACCTATTGCAGAAACAAGAGTACCTGCAGTCAGATCCTGAGCACCCACATAAAAAGTCAGATGTGGTGGTACACAGCTGTAACCCCAGCACTGGGGATGCAGAGAGAGATGAGTCCCAGGACCTCTCTGGCCAGCCAGTCTAATCAAAATGGCAAGTTACAACTTTGTGATAAACCCTGTCTCAGAAAATAAGATGGAGGGTCTGGAGAAATGGCTTAGTGACTAAGGGAGCAAGAGAGCATACTGTTCTTGCAGAACCTGAATTTGATTTCCCAGCACCTGTATTGGGCAGCTCACAACTGCTTGTAACTCCAGCTCAAGGGGATCAGACACCATCTCCTTGTTTCCAGGGGCATCTATGCTGATGTGCATATACATCCCACGACATGCACATGCATACATAATTTAAAAATAAAATTAATCTTTTAAAACATAAGGTAGAGAATACAGGAAGACACCCAAAGGTGACCTCTGACTTCCAGACATATATTCACCTGCATCCACACCTGTGTGCCCGAGCATGTGCACGCACACACACACAACACACACACACACACACAATATCTAAAATTAGGAAAAAATGAAATTTTACATTTAAATAAGAAAGTAATGCTTTATAAGAGAAATCAACTGAACATTTAATAATTTTTATAATTTGAGAAAATTGACTTCTTTTAAAATACATGGAGCAGAGGGTGTTTTAAAACAATAAAATCATTTTATCTTTCTCTTGTTATTTACAGAATAGAATGAAAAAGGCTGCTTAATTCCCCAAACTAATATAATCATAACATTTGAATTTGTGCATATGTTCAAAATAGCTTTACAAGCTTTCAGAGAACATGAATGTCAGTGGGAGATGTGATTCATTACTTTAATATGTTATATGTTATCTTTACAGATCTTAAGACAAATAAAATGCAAATGATTTCCAGTGAGCAACTGGGTAAATCACTGTTGAAATAAATTAAGAGGAAATTTCTATCTAATCTCTATGACTGATAAACTAGCTCTAGAAAGCATGTGCATTACAAGGAATTTTTTTTAGAAAATGAGATTAAGAAACAAACAAAATAATAATTAAAGAGTTTTACAATAAAATGCAACATAGATGAGATATGACTAAAACACGACTAATAGTAACCAAATAGAGTTGTACATGGACCAACTAGAAATATTTAGATATTAAATGCCAAAGAGCAAGGAATCCATTGGCAGACTGCACAGCATCATTCATGAATACAGCTAAATAGCAAATATATTTCTCAGAGAAAATTTGAAAGCCAAATTATTTCTTAGCGGGTGTAAATGTAGACTACACTGGCCACTGAATCTCGCCTCCTGAACTCCAGGCCTCTAGACTTCTCAGTATTCATATCACTCCAGTGAAGAAAAGGACAGTCAAAAAACACACCTTAGAATGCTTCCTACCTGGAATCCAAACTCATTGCTGCATGTTGTGTCAAAGCAACTCTGCTGAGGAGCTGCATCTCCAGAGACCTCTCAAGGGCAGCACCTAATAATTTCAAGACCACCTTATGCTAATTAAGCATATCAGGAGAAATACTATTTTCTTTTCTGCCCTGGGATTCAGAGAGCAACCATTTGAAGAAGTGGTTCAAAATAACAAGTATTAAGAGTATTTTGGTATATTGAATAAAAAGGAAGAAAATAGTACAGTGAAAGTATGTGTGTATTTGTATATAAGTTGAACAAAGATAATGTAGAAACAGTGATCAATAAACAGGGCAGAGATGATATTTGTGTCCTTTTGAGACCTAGTGTTGGTGAAAATGAGATTTCAAGAAAGACACTTGTTTTTCTAAGGGATTAGCAGGCAGAGGGGCTGCTGGAGTTAATAGCGAATCAAAGACAGGAATTGGGTGCACAGGTATTGAGTATAACAATACTTGAGGAATGAGAGAGTAAAAAGCAAACCTTAGTCACAATTGGATAATAGAAACTACAAAACTCTATGTAAGATCACTAGATACCCCAGTAGCATTGAGAGACAAAGCTGAATCATAAGTTATTACAATATTATTCTGGATTTTCTTACTTGAGATCTTTCCTCTAACTTGGGCAGATCCCAGATCTGTGGCAAAGAGGAACCACATAATAGGAGTTCACTGGCCCATTTTTGCAGATTCTGTTCTGTCAGGAACACAGATCTGTAATATCTCTCAACCAAAGTAATCAACGTTCAGCTTTCAGGTTATCTTGAAAAAATAAAGTTAGTTCATCATCATAAAATTATTCCCAAAGAGAGGAAGAGAAAGGAAGCTGGTTATTTGTAGTATTCGGATAGTAAGTATAGCATTAGTAATATTAGTTTCAAAATATGCTAACATCTATTGATAAAATGTGACAACTTACCTACTAAGATTATCATTTACCTTTTTATTATTAGAGCAGAAGGAATTCTTAAACAAAGATGAAACAAATTTAACTTATTTTATGTCATTAGGTTATTGCCATGTAGCAAGCATCAGTCATTCTAAGGTTTAGAAATAACAGATGACTAAATGTAAAATCATATTTGTCTAACAGCTTGAGTCTAGTGAAAAAATATATAAATGCATAACAAATATTTGAAAGCAAATGCTTATAGTTCAGTCATAAATGTAGACACAGAATAGTACCCACTGCCACAAACTCATTGAAAACACAAACACAGAATGGGAATGGATACCTCTTTGGGGGGAGATTTACTTTTTATTTTATTTATTTTTATTTTTTTTAATTTTATTTGTAGAGCTGCTTTGCCTGCATGTATGTAAGTGTACTATGTGTGCATTTTTAAAGAGATCATTATAGGAAAGCTCTTCAGTAAGAAAATTCAGAATAGCATTGTGTTTTAGCATTGTATTTTTTCCTATAATGATCTCTTCAAAAGGCAACACTTTGACATTCATCATAACATGAGTTGTGTCACAATGCTTTTCCTGAGGAGACGAGGATATTGGAAAGAATGTGCTGAAACATTTTGTTCAATTTTAAAAGTTATCAGCATTCCTGTGCTACCATTTTTTTCTTCCTTGTGGCCGCACAAGCTATACCAGTTTACCAGAACAAACGTGCACACCTTTCAGAGGTCTCTCATAGTGTCTGAGTCCTCAGCTGGAAGGGGGAGATTTCAAGAACTAAGAAGGTCATGTATGGGTACAGAAGGCAAAATGGAAAAGAGAATTCTCACATCTCTCCATTATTATGTTTTATTTTTGAGACAGGGTCTCCCTGTAGCCACAACTAGCCTGAAACTCGCTTTGTAGGTCAGGCTGACCTGGATCTCATAGAGATCTGCCTGCCTTTCCTCCCAAGGGCTGGGAAAAAAGGTGTGCCTCATCATACCCAGCACAAATCTCACAATTCTTGAACAACAAACTCATTATAATTTCAAAATTGTTAAATAGAATGCTCTTTTTCTAATACATGTAAATAAAAATTATACATAAGTAATTTAACTTTGTTATATATTGACAGAAACTCTGTTAGGCTGTTCTGAAATTTAAATGTCTCCCAGCTGGCCTCATACTTATGGCAGTCCACCTGCCTCAACCTCAACGTGCTGGGACTATATGTGTGAAGCATCACTCCTGTAGTTTGCAATAATTTTGAAATATAGCTCTAAAACCTTACTAAGGTCAAGTACAATATTTGATACATAATACCTCTTAATACATATTCATTGAATAAATTAATGGATGAGTTGAAGGAAAAATTATACTAGACACAGTAAAATGAGATAAAAAGGATTATCTTAGTATTCATAACTCATTGTAGTAAGATTAGCTTTGACCTTGGGAAGATCATTAAGTGGTTTGTGACTATAGTATTTTTACTGCAAAAGATATGACCTTATCTAATTTGTGAAGACAATGGCACTGATTATGATGATCTGACAGCAAGTGGGGAAATAGCTGAATCACAGCCTCTGGCCTGCTGGTACATTGTTTCATGACTGTGCAAATCACTCAATCCTGGTTTCTCCATTGGGAAAAGAACCAATATAGAATTTACAGTCAGATTAAACATTTGGGTATCTAAAAGAAAAGAAGAGAGGCAGGAGGATTTCTGTGAGATCCAGACCAGCCTGGTCTACATCGTGAGTTCCAGGCCAGCTGAGTTACAGGAATACCCTGTCTTAAAAAAATTACAGTAATATTAAAATGCTAGGTCCAAAGCCTTTTGATAGAAAAGTGTTACTCATAGTTAGTTATTTTAATTCATTAGTTTAAGTCATAAATATAGATATTATTTAAACATCTAGTATCATTACGTACTGCCCTAGATAACAGAATTCTTGTTAACATTAAAAATTCTTTTCTTTTACAAAGCTTTAAGTGATTCTTCCATTCTAAGTTTGTATAGATGATCTACTTCAACTTAAAACTACTCAATTTTTTTTTTATTTTTGATTCTTACTAAACTCCTGATTGGTAAATGAAGGAGAGTTAAGCTACAATGATTTCATGCAGACATTAAAAGGTTATTTGTATCTTCTGAAAATGGACAGCCTGGTCTGAAGCTGAAGAGTCTGATTGGGTGATCAAGCTCAGCAATTCTAATCTCATCTTGCATTCTGCTGTTGATTGCCGTTCTTTGTGTTATGACCACAGAATCCCAGAATAGCAGTTACAGGAAGAAGATGCCATCAGAGATTATAAAAATGAATTTGACTTTATATAGCATCTTTTATGTGTCCTATGTTTCAAAAATGGAAAAGAGAATTCATGACAGATGTCTGAATAACAGAGATTGAAAAGAACCCCACTATTTGCAGAACAGACATGGTCCAGCTGAGTGGCAAGAGAAACTTGCCTCATTGGGTCAAGTTAAGCAGTCCATCCTAGAGGCACATGTAATCATCAGAGGATCTCTATCTCTAAAAATTCAGCTTTAGGTTATAGTCTTGAACTGCTAATATAAATGTGGAGGGTACTTCTGTTCAATTTCGCCATCATTAGCCTGCAGATGAAAATATTAAAGCTTTTTTTTTCAAGAACTCACAATTTGAGAAAAGGAACAAGATGACACATCTCAGGGCTGGAGAGATGGCTCAGCGGTTAAGAGCACTGACCGCTCTTGCAGAGGACCTGGGTTCAATTCCCAGCATCCACATGGCAGCTATGAACCGTCCTTAACTCCAGTTCCAGAGGAATCTGAAGCCCTCTTCTGACTTGTGAGGCATTGCACCACGTGGGTGCACTCACATAAATGCAGGCAATACATTCATACACATAAAATAAAAATAATAAATAAAAAGATGACACATCTCATTTTAGTAAACAATGCCATTCTTCAGGCATAAATTTTAATTTCTTGTCAGTGAGTCACCTACGTCAATGCTTGGTAATGATAAAACAAGTCTGCAAGAAGGTAAGGGATGAGCGAGCTTCAGTGTCACAGGATCCTTCTGGCCCTTGCCTTGTAATTAAGCACTTGCTACTTGACCTTTTGGAACATATCTGGAGAACAAAGAAATCCATGTTTAGATGGCAAAATGTGTTATGCTAAACATGATGGATAATATTGACTCACTCTTGTGTTTACATTTTGAATGTGTTTCTAACCACCATCAGCTCCCACTGAGATCAGAACACCTGCTATTGTCTCCCATAATGCTGTCCTTCTGCCTGGCACCAAAACAATTATAATATTACATCTGATTGGAGTCTGACTCGCTACCAGACCATAACCCCCAGGCTCTGCTTTGCCATTGTGCTATAAGTAATTAGTACAGAGCACATTCAGTTAATATTTATTGAAATGATGAATAAATTATTCCAGAGTAAAAGCAACCTTATCTACTGAAAACCACAACTGTCACCTGACTCCTAATCCTAAGTATATCCATTTCAAAAATAAATTGTCTTCATTTCAGATCCCAGACTTTAATCATGTTAATTAGAGCAAATTCAGTGAACAAAGCTATGTAACACTTTAAGAGACAGAATTTTCAGTCAGCTCACTTTTCTTTACTCTAAGATCTTTATTGGCAATTTCTGAATACCAAACTCTGAAAGGTCAAGTGCCCCTAATCCAGCTGCTTCCCAAGGGGAGAAACCGTTTTACTGAGAGACCATTTGCAGCTCATTGAAAACACTTCTGGGCAGAAGGGGAAGAGTCAGCAAAGCCAGGGGGGTTCACCTACAAAAAGATTTCCCTGTAAGTAACAAAAATTTTAGGACAGAACTGTAGTAATAATATTTTAAAGATGTAATTATATGGTGCTTTTCTGCCTAGGGGTTCAAGACATTATTACATTTGTCATCCTGGGAAGCTTTCTTAAAATTACAAATGGCTCATCATATAAAAGCCTAAGACAAAAAGCAAAATAGTAACACTCAGGGGACATTTTCTTGATTCATTTGTATTATTTATCCTCCCATTAAAGCTTCATAATTCAAAAGATTCCAATTGAAAAACCACGATTACTCCCACTGTTTCTCAAATAGAAAATAATCAGAATCTGTAACTCATTTATCCTAATAGTGATTTTTCATCACTTTCTTTACTTGCAGTCTCTGCATCCGTGTACAAAAAAAGGGGGGGGGGGATACTACTGACAAAAATCATCCAGGGTTTTAGGTGTATTGAGAGAAAGAGAAAGACAAGGTAGGGAAAAGGGAGGGAGGGAGGGAGAGAGAGAGAGAATAGACAGATTTCTTTTTGTCTTTTTTTAGTTTTCTTTAATTAACAACCACATTATTAGAAGAAGCATTTCATTACAGCTTTTACACATTCAGTAACACACTCCAGAGCAAGGATACATCTCTTTCAAAAGTGGCTGCAAATATTTAGGTTCACAGTTGAATTAATACAGTTAGACAATATTGAACTCAGTATAAACTCTGTAAGACATAAAATTGAATGAGTTTTTACCTTTAACAAAGATCTCTATTTCCACCACGCCAGGCTTATTTCATACATTTTTAATGCTACTAACACTTAGATAATCTTTTGCACATGTGTCTTTAATCTTTATGTATCTAATTATTAGTAGTCACAGTTGGTTATACTCAGATCCTTGGCATCTGAGTATGGACATAAAGTCATCAGGTAGATTTCACTGGTAATGTTTATCACCTCTACTATTTAACATGAAGTATATTTTTATGCTTCCTCCTCAAATATAAGTCCTTTTTGAAAAATTGTTGTTTTTGTGTATATCATACAGAACATCCCACACAATCTTATTCATCTATATACCCATTTCCCAAATGGCACCCTCCCATAGACTCCCCCCCTCCCACACACTGGAGCCCAAATCCTCTGTCATCCCTGTTATTGTCCACTGTGATGTTGGCACCCCCAGCCATTCCCCAGTGCTTGTCCATCTGCTGAATCTAGTCAACCTATCTAAAGATCCTTGTTTTAAGATAAAAATGGGGTTATTTTAAAGAGAGGGAGGGAGGGAGGGAGGGAGGGAGAGGGAGGGAAGGCTATACAAGGAACCCAGGGGATAAATGGAAAGAAGGAGCTCAAGAGTGGTGGGACTATAGGAGAAGGGCATTATTAAGGGAGAAATGGGAAAAATGGGGGTACCTCAAATGGGGAAACCATGGTGGAAGGGTTAGACAATGTGAGAGATAAATAATGCCTAGCAAGTTTTAGAAAACCAAAGGGAACCATATTAGGCCAACAACCTACTGACAAATTATACATACAACCAGATCAAAGAATGTAACATATGTCTAGGCAAGGTTTATCTGAGAGCGTTTGGTCTTAGCCCAAGCTCTATCTACATAGCACATGGTAATTAAAAGTACCAGACTAGTGGAACTAACCTTCTTGGATGTTTAACAGCCATACTATGAGGCTATACTAATTTGGACAGAGGGACATAAAGGACAGTTTTTTCTCTTTTCCCTCCTAGGTCAACTAAGTTCCAGGGGACTATGAGCATCTCGCAAAGTGTCCTGTAACTGTAGTGGATTGCCTGTCCTCTTGATCAAGGAGGCCATGGAGACCCCACCAGGTGGACCTGAACCAGTGTCCAGTCTACAAAGAGGAGGGTCAACACAGAGGAAACATTTCATCCATGCTTCCAAGTGAAGCCAGCCATGGTCGAGCAGGACCTATGATTTATTTTCTTTTTGTCTTTTTAAAAATTATAATTTTTAAATTTTCTATTGAATTTTTGAAAGTTTTATAAAATAATTTGGAGGTATTTGGATCCTCTCCTGTACCACCCCTTATTGCCCCCCAGCCAATTTAATGTACTCTATTATATATAACAAAGCCTATCGTGTCTAATTTGTGTTCCTAAATGTCCCTAAGTGTGGATTCGTCTACTAACACTTGGTTACTGTCAAGAGTCCCATCCTTAAAAGAGACTCTCTCCCCCTCCCACCAGCCATTGATTTCTACAAGTTCTTTAGGGTGGGTTGGGGTTTCTTATCCTCTTCCCCATGTCTGTGGTGGGATTTTGTCTGGTTTGAGTTTGCATGGAAATTATGCATGCTGTCCCCATTGCTGTGAATTCATAAGTAAACTGACCAGCTATCTGGGAAACTCTATTTCCTTGTGTTCATCTACCACATCTGGTTCTTACAATCTTTTTTGCCCCTCTTCTACAATGATTTCTGAGCCTACAGAGGCAGAAATTTGATATAGGTGTCATGTTCAGGGGTGAGCTGCTCTCTTCAGCCTGTTCTCTGCACATTAGACATTTGTGGATTTCTGTGTTAATTACCATTTGCTGCATAAGGGGACTTCTCTGGTGAGAGTTGAGAGATGTATTAATATATGGTTATAACAATAAGAAATTATGAGTCATTTTAATTGATTTCTTATTTGTTCTACAGCTCACGTATGCAGTGACTTCAGCAATAGGGTCTTACCATCAAGTTCTGGTGGGTAGTCAAGCACAGGGGCAGTGATTGGTATTGTTTGAAGATCTATGGGACACCGGCTCAATAGCGTCTAGAGAGGGAGTCAATTCCTAGTGTTGGGGTTTTATTTTGTTAGGTTATGGTGTGTATAAGGGGCAGTGCCCCCTCCCCTGTTATAAGGTAACTCCTTTTAATGTCTTTTTGTAGTATATATAAAATTTGATTCCTCTAATGTGATAGGTTTCCATATGTTTTTTTGTAAAAGCTTTTAGTGTTACTTATCCCTCCCCATATGCCCTGCTCTTCCCCGCCCTTCCAATCCCCATGTCATTTACCCCTCTCTACTCTTATGCTCTCCCTGCCCCCTTCACATCACTGCGTTCTACCACTTCTTCCAGGAAGCCTCCTTCCGTCCATCCCCATTTACTAGTTTCCTGACTTCTCTAGATTTTCAAATGGAAACATGCATATCTAGGATTTCATAGCATCCTGGTATGAAAGAATATTCAATGTTTGTCTTTCTGGGTCTGGGTTACCTTGCTGCCCTTTTGGTTCTAACCAGAAATTGAAAACAACTTACAAGTCCATCAAGTGATGAATGGAAAATGAAGGTGTGGTACATATACACAATGGAATATTATTCTGCCCTTAAAAAACCAAAATTATGGAATTCATAGGTAAATGGATGCATCCAGAAGCAATTGTTCTGGGTGAGGTAACCCAGACACCTCATTCAGAAAGGGATCTAGGAGCAGCGTGAGAAGGACCTCATTTTACTATGCTTCTCTGTGCAGTGGCTCCTGGGTGAGATGAAAGCATCCCTTGGGAGTGCTGCTTCAGTTTGCGAAGGAAACTAACTGAGAGTTTCACTTTTTATTTTTCATGATAATTCAGAGCCTTTTTAGCTAGAAGGAGCCACCCAGTCCATTCTATTTAATATTTAGATTCTAAATCCTCAGTATTTCCCCAAACCATTGGTTTTCTCTCACTTCATTAGAAAGAAGGCTGTTCTGGCGATGTTTTATATCTGTGGCTCATCCTATTCCATTCTTTTACTTCTGCAGACACTAAATGCTTTATTTAAAAAGGCAAGAGGTTTCAGACTTACCAAAATAGTGGATGACTACTGCAGAGGATATTATTTGGCACACTGACTGTTCTGGATGGCTTTTACTGTCAACTTGACACACCTGGGTTGGGGGAGCCTCAATTGGGAAATTGCCTCCATTGGACTGGCCTGTGGCCATGTCTGTGGGGCATTTTCTTGATTGTTGAGTGATGTGGGAGGGCCTAGCCCAATGTGGGTGGTACCACCCCTGGGCAGGTGGACCTGTGTTGGATAAGAGAGCAGGCTGAGCAGGGGCCAGGGGAGCAAGCCAGTAAGCAGCATTCCTCCATGGCCTGTGCTCCAGCTCCTGCCTCCAGGTTCCTGCCCTGAGTTCCCACCTTGGGCTCCCTGATGAACTGTGACCTGGGAGATGTAAGCTGAATAAACCCTTTCCTCCCCAAGTTGGTATTGGTCAGAGTATTTTGTCACAGCAATGAAGAACAAACTAGAACAAACTAATTCTACCCACTTGGAACTATCCTATTACTTTCGCAATAACAAAGCGATTTGTCAAGGCTTTAAAAGTGAATATGTCACTCAAAGACACTTTTCCTCTGCAAAGTTTGGACCCATTGTAGTTTTCCTGCTACCCAGATTACCAGTGCAAAAAGAAAGCATCTTGTTTTCACACAAATGAACAGACAAGAAAATGTGGCCTAAATTGAGGAGTTGGCAAAGTTCATCTTTGTTTCCACAAAATCTCTACTCAGTTATCTTTTTCTAGTCTTTGGAATCTTCATCAAATATTCCTAATTACATCCATCCTGTGATCTCAAATTTTCTCCACCATCAGCATAGAGAAATATACAAATTCTATCGTCTCCTGATTAAAATGTAGTCAAATGAGTTTTAAAATATGATATTTAGTTATGTGATAAAAGACAAGAAGATAAGAACAAAGAAAAACAAATGGGGGCTTTGATTGAAGACTGACAGAGCCAGTCTTCTAAGGGATAGCTATGGTACTATAAAGTTAACATCTGTGATCATAGCAAACACTGTGGTTACCATAGGTGGTAGTTATGGTTATTTGTACTTTGAAGATGAATAAATTAGAAAATCCTAACATTCAGTGAAGGTAACTAAATCCCCAAGGTTATTCTGCTAGTAAATGGTACTATGGGGCAGAATGTGATGAAAACTGGCACCATATCTTCAACGCCTGTAGTTTTTGATCCTGGTTTGTGCTAAATGATTCATGAAAGAATAGAATTCCTTGTTGCCTATTTAGTTAATGTTATGTTTTCTGTTAAAATCTCTTCTGAAGGCTGAGAAGTACCATCATCTGGGGAGGATGCACCCATTGCATTCACAAACACACAGTAACTCCAGTTGTATAGGGTTTGCAAATGACTGGGCCCTTTACCAGTCAGGCGTGTATGGTGCAGAGGCTCAGGGACTCTACCCTTCACTACTGAACTGTTGGTAACTGTTAGAGTCAGGGAGAGGGGGAGTCATTGCCTTTAGTTGCATGTTTGCTGGTGATTCTCACAGGTTCCAATGAATAACCCCAAACCAATGGTCACACTGACAGTCCTGGTTACATTCCATATAAACATGAATCTGGGAATGGGACTGGTAGGAAAGAAGGGGATTGATAGGGATGGGAGGGAGGGAAGAGAGGGAGGGATGAGAGTAATGAGAATGCATTATATACATTTTTGAAATTGTCAGTGAACAAATCTCTGCTGAGTATACATGTCTAATCTATACTGGTACAAGGGACGCAAGATCAGAGATACAGACTAAGAATGCAGTGGGCTTCCCTCAGTGACTTCCATTCTTGGTCTAGACTTATTTTTAGAATTGCAACTGAACTACAGCCAACATTACTAAACTATATCTATAATAGTGGAAAATGTAGAAAAAGGAGACAAGGCTAAAAGAGGTTGAAAAATAAATAAACATATTTGGATTTCAAAATAGGGCAAAAGCTATTTCATATTCTGTAGCCTAGTTTGCAGGAACTTTATCTTAGTCAAGATTCTCTAACACTAATCATAGGATAGTTTGTAGACCGCAAGGAGAGAAATTTGTAATTACCAGAATGCAGCAGGGTCAAACTCAGGTCAAATTCATCTCTCTTCAATTTTAAGGCCAACATTAAAGTGGCTAGACATGGAAAAATATGCTGGAAGCTTGGCAGGATTCCTGCTGTACGATGTAGTATCTTTTCAGTCAAAACAGAGGGATAGGGGGTGTTAAAGAAAACAAACAAACATTAAATTAGTACCTGGGTGAAAGAGTGATTGTATGTCAGTTGAAAAAATGTTACTTGGCCGTTCTCCTGGCCCTTGTTAGGTACTGACATTAAAAAAAATCTGAGTTTTTTTGAGGAGACTGAAGATAAATCCATCAGAAGGAGAGGTAGTTTTTACAGGCTGTTGGTTAAAGAAAGCCAATAAAACTTAGAAAACAAGAATAAAATTGGATCCACAAATTGAACTCCAGAAATATAACAGCATGAGATGCGACTAAAGAGTGGGACATGTAGGGGAGGGGGATTCCAGGAGGCTTTTTCTTTACTAAGCTCATGTTGATTGAAAATAATGGAGAGGCGTGAAGATGTCAAAAGTCATAATGTACATAAAGGAATCCAGGTAACTAGGATGGCCCATGTGAGGGTGCTAAACTTTTCTGCATAATTTTAGCTTTGTCTGGAACTTTGGGGATTATTAAGAGCACTAAATTTTAAGACTTGAATGAACTAGGAAGTCTTAAGAAGAGAAAAAGTAAACCGGGTGTGGTGGTGCACACCTTTAATCCCTCGGGAGGCGGAGGCAGGTGGATCTCTGTGAGTTCAAGGCCAGCCTGGTCTACATAGCGAGTTTCAGGTCAGCTGGGGCTACAGGGAGACCCTGTCTCAAAAAAAA
>NW_008349068.1:8585809-8645168 GCF_000622305.1 Nannospalax galili | reverse complement strand
AACAGCAGTATTGAATTTTTGGAAGAACACATCTCTGTTTTAAGGAACTTCACTATTACTAACACTTTGGTACCATCAGGTACTGGGGCATTAAATACCAGGAGTATTCTCCAGCTTTATGTTCTATCCAAGAATCTGAATATTCATTTTCATTTAAAATATGTAACATGTGATTAATTCTTTGATAATTTCATACAATGTGTTTTGATCATATTTATTCCCTCCACTCATCCCCCTAACTCCTCTCAGATCCACCACCCACCTCTCTCACAACCTTACACACCGCTTTATTATTTTATAGCTCACTGAGTTCATTTGACACTGCCCATGTACACATGAGTGTGGGGTCATCCACTGGAGTATGGTCAATCTACCAGGGGCCTCACCCTTACAGAAAAGTGGCTCTATCTCCCCCAGAAGCCATCAACTGTCAACAGGTCCTCAGTTAAGTGTTGGGGCTCATTAGTCCCTCCCTCTTCCATGTTAGAATGTTGACTGGCTTGATCCTGTGCAGGTGTTGTGCAGATAGCTGCCTTTCGTTTATGGGAGCAGCTTTCCTATCATGTCCAAAAGTCATGATTTCACACTAGTCTTCCTTGACTTTAGCTTTTACAATCTTTCTGCCCACTCTTCTAAGATGGTCCCTGAACTCTGTATATGTATGCATGGGGGTGGTGATATTGAGATCCCGTTTGTGGCTGAACTCTCTCTTGACACATATTCACTGCATTTTGACAAGTTGTTTCTACCATCCGTGCATTAACCTCCCTCCACTATACAAAGAAATGTCTCTGATAGGTCTGAGCACTACACTGATCTATGAGTACAACAATACAAATTTAGAGGATAGTCTGACAGTATATTTATTTTTTAAAAGTAACAGTAACAGTAGTAGGTTCACCCTGGGTCTGGGAACTCCTCAATCATTGGTTTAGGCCAGATGTACAGTACCAGGTATTTGTTTCTTCCTGTGGATCAGGACTTTAAAACACTCAGAAATCAGTTGGTTACCCCCCATAACATTTGCACCACTAATGCACACCTAAACTTATCTTGCCATCCTAGTCATTATTGTAATCCACAGGCTCATAGCTTGATAAGACAGTTGGTGAACTTTTTCCCTCAGCCACCCACACAGCTCCTTCCTGTTCTATGAAAGCTAGCCAGCAGAGAGGAATCTTTCTGTTCAATGCCAACATGCTTTCTCCATGTCCCCTGACCAGTGTGTATGGTGTCCTCAGCAATAGGGTTTTACGATAAAATTCTAGTGGACAATCAAGATCAGTGACAATACCCTGTATTGTTATGGGGTCTCCAGGATATTCCTGACCAACAGCTCAAGGGAAAGAACCCCGTAATTAGCACTGGGCTTTTTATTTGACAGCCTATGGCTTCAGGGGAACATTATCCCCTATGTAACGTAACTCTGATTAAACTGTTCTATATGAACACATATGAAGTTTATAAAATAGTTGGTTTCCACATGGCTCTTTCAAACACGCTTAGTGTTATTTGTCCTTCCCTCACTCCATTCCGCCTGCCCTCCCATTCTTCTCCCCATTTAAATACTTCTCCCCATTTTCCCCTTTTCTCAAATTTCATATCACCTGTCTTCTATTCACATGTGGATCTTAATGCTAAATATTCAGATTGTTTAGTTTTGAGTATCTGTAGAATCCAGGAAACTAGAAATTTACCACTAGTGGGAGAGGAAAGAAAGTAGCAATGAATATTTTCAAATGTGCTCTACAGAAGCATTTCTCTCACGCTTGAGAACTGCTATACTACTGACCTTTAAACTTATTTTCAATTCCTTGTTTGATGGTAGTCAGACTCTCTATTGAGATATTAAATCCATAATCTTTATAAGTACTTCATAATATGTGCACTTTTGCATTTTTAATTGAAATTTTTGTGAATGTTATACAATATATTTTGATTATATGTATGTTGCCTATTTGCACCCCCTTACTACTGCTGACCAAATTTAATGTATTCTAATATATATAATGTATATATTATATATAGAGAGATAGATGATAAATAGATGATAGACATAGAGATGGATAGATGATAGAAAGATAGATACATAGATAGATACATAGATACCTAGATATAGGCTTATAGAGTCAAATTTATGCCCTCAATTCTCTTATGTGTGGGTTCACTTAATTGAGCATGGTCAACTGACCAAGAGTTTTGCCCTTAAACAAGACTTACTCTCCACCTCCAGCAACCAACAGGTGCCAACAGTTCCCCACATCTTGAGGTTACCATTCCTCTGTCCTTCCTTCCATGTAAGTATTTGATCTGTGAAGTGTCTGTCCTTGGTGCTGGAGATATGATAGTGTACCAAGGAGAAGGAAAAGAAGTTGTCAGTTGGAAAATACATTCTAGTCACCAATATGATGATAATTAACACACGCACACTACCACTGCTAAAACTTAACTTTGAGACCTATCAAAATATTAATCTGGCTGTGTGGTGAAAAAGATTTGGAGCCTTTGCAGATAGTTGGCATGGAAGAATATATAATAATGTAGCAGGAGACGGAGTCAGCATTAGATTTCCCTGGGTGACAGGGAATGGATGTGTCAAGTTCTCAATAAATGAGGAGGAATAGGGCCATGAATACTGCTTGTGCAGACTGTACATTAACTGTTGGATCTTCTGGGGCTGCATGCTCCCTTGTGCTTAGCACAGCGATCACTAGTACTGTAATGGAAAATAACTATTTTCAGGTGGAGCTTGCAAATCTGAACCAAGTTTAGGATTCCAGAGAAGATGCTTAGTACCTAAAGACTTTGCTGATTAATTAATTAACACCAAGCAATTATAACTTGTACAGGAATAATAAACTTCATATTTTTACTTTGTGAAATTCTCCACAAAAAACGATAAGCTTATTTTCCCGGGAAGCTAATTTTTTTATGAATATATAGAGAAATAATTACAAGTGAGTAAAAAAATATTGCCAATAAGGCAAAATTAGTTCAAGATGAGGCCTACATCTAGTCAGGTAACAAGTTGTCTTAGCATGAAGCTGAAAACATATTAATGAACTGAGTTTATTCAATAATGATCCTTAAACTAAAATAAAAATATAAGGTTGTCACTATTCCTTTTGCATTGCTTCTGGAATGTGTTAATTCAATACCCAACAGTTACTAAACTCTTAGTCCACTGTATTTTGCCACTCTGATGATTTGATGCTGTGGGCTCAAGTTTCTCATTTTACCGAAAAGGAACAATCTGTCTAATGATTGGTACTGGACTTATTGTTAATCATAAAAAAGGTAATTAAGCCAGACTTTATTTTGATTTAAAATGCAATGCTACACACTTGAGTGTCTTGAAGATATTTACTACCATTTATTTACTTTATTTTTGGAATTGAGAGCTTCCTCCTGCCTCCACCACCAGAGTGCAGGATTACATGCACACACCACCACTCCAGTTTTGACTGTCATCATAAAACATGATTTCAATATATCTTGCTCCTCATTAAATGGGTTAAAAGTTGAAGGGATATATGTGGAGCAAAAAAGTTTTCTTTTAAAACTAGGAAGAAAAGCTAACTTAAGTAATTTGCTTATCTAAGATGGTGCTGATGAGGGCAGGGGATGCTGAATCACTTGTAAAGCATCTGTGTCTCTGTGTTTTCAAAGAATCCATGTGCTTCTACATATGACTGGATGATAATTAACTATTATTACCTACCTTTTAAATAATTTAAATAAAGATAAAAGTATCTTATTAAAAATAGTTAAGACTGTGACTATGGGAGGAAAAAATCAAAATGTAAGAACACAGAGAGTCACGACAAATTCTGAACTGAATTTTGGTCATTGTAAAATACTATATTTAGTGTCACTGCTGATTTCTCAGTGATGGTGAGAAGACAAGGATAGAAAATTTTTGATTGTTGTTCCTGTTGGCATTATTTGTTTTGGGGTACATAACTATGTAAGCAAAAGGGTCCTTTCATAAGGTCACAGTTAATAACAATTCAACACTTGTACAAGTTTTACATCATGTTTCTCAAGTCATTTCAATCCAATTACTCTCCATAGGATTCCAAATTGTAGAGTCATATTTAGATCTTATTTTAGTCTGAATATTTTTCTTGTAAAGCCTATAGTGATTCTCTTTCTTAAACTTCTTGGCTTAGAACTTTTAAAAACTCACGTTAGGGGCTGGAGAGATAAGTCAGCGGTTAGGAGCACTGACTCCTCTTTGAGAGGAACCAGGTATGATCCCCAGTGCCCACATGGCAGCTAACACCATCTGTAATGCCAGTTCCAGGGGATCTGAAACTCTCTTCTGACTTCTGTGGGCATTGCATCACATGGGTACAGTTACCTGCATGCAGGAAATGCACTCATACACATAAAATAAAAATAATAAATAAATATTTTTTTTCAAAAATCACATTGAATTTGGAGCTGATCACCAATTTCTTTATTGCTCCCTCTACAACTTGATCTCTGTACCATGATGGGTATTTCTAGGGTTATTTGTTGTTACTGCTATTACTACAAAAACACTATTAAACAACACAACTATTAAGTACCCTATAAATAGCTGGTGTCACTTACTCTTTTTATTTTGTCTCTAAACATAATTTTACATTTCCTCTCTTCACCCCCCACCCCATGTCATGCTTTTTTTTGGAATTTCCAAGAGAATTTCAGAAAAGAATTCTTCATGTAAGTCTTTAACTGTCATTGAAGACTGGGTTCAAAACTGCCTCTTCATGCTTGCTTCCTTAATTAGCCACAAACCATTTAACTTCGTAACTATTTAGCCTTCAAGTCCTTAATTTTAGTAAGGTGGACTTTTCATGTTTGGTAAACATGAAAAATTCCTAAAAATGAAAGTTGTATATTGTATCTCTTTTGAATATCATTTCCTGATACCCTTAACCTGAAGATATGCAATAAATATTTGCTGATTAACTAACATCAAGCAATTATAACTTATACAAGAATAATAGACTTTATATTTTTACTTCATGAAATTCTACACAAAAAAATGATAAGCTCATTTGGTAAACATGAAAAATTCCTAAAAATGAAAGTTGTATATTGTATCTCTTTTGAATATCATTTCCTGATACCCTTAACCTGAAGATATGCAATAAATATTTGCTGATTAACTAACATCAAGCAATTATAACTTATACAAGAATAATAGACTTTATATTTTTACTTCATGAAATTCTACACAAAAAAATGATAAGCTCATTTTCCCAGGAAGCTTTTTTTTTGTTTTATAAATATAAAGAGAAATAATTGTAAGTGGGTGAAAACAATGTTGACAATAAGAAAAAATTAGTTCAAGATGAGGCCTACATCTAGTCAGGTAACAAGTTGCCTTAGCATGAAACTGAAAACATATTACTGAACTGAGTTTATTCAATAATGATCCTTAAACTAAAAAAAAAATGTAAGGTTGTCACTATTCCTTTTGCATTGCTTCTGGAATTTATTTATTCAATACACAACAGTTATTAAACTCTCTTAGTCCACTGTATTTTGCCATTCGGATGATTTGAAGCTGTGGGCTCAAGTTTCTCATTTTATGAAAAAGGAACAGAACAAGTAAGAGTTTGGGTTTGGAATTTAATTTTGGAAGTTATTAAGGGTCGAAGCTAACTTCTTGCTAGATGTAATTGAGATACAGGAGAATTACAGGTTATGATAGCAAGTTTATAAGCTCTCAGAGGAGCAAGATGTGTATAAAGTAATTATGTATAAAATGAAGCGAACATATTGACAAATCTGATATAAGTTGTATTTTAACAAAATCTGAGTTCTGTGATGTAAAGCAGTTACAACGGGAGTTAATTACACTTATAAGTAGTCTAAGTTTTGTTGAATTTTGGAAATGCAGGGGGAAAAAAAGGAGTGTTAGAAGGCAGGAGAATTCTACAGCAAAATATAAAGGTCTGAATAGCCCTGAAACATCTGAGAAAGAGCTGGCCCTGCAGCAGGTGCAGTGGTGACGGTCTGCCTGGGTCAGTTAGGAAGCTCAGCATCAGAATGCAAGGTAGGGGATGTTTACATGGTGCCTAGGAAACAGACTCTGGAGCGACATGATCCAACTACGAAGAGTAACCCTGCTCTCCCCCATGGATTTCCAACATGGGTTTTATTCAGGTATTTTACTCAGGTACAAAAGCTGCTGTAAAAGCTTCAGTCTGAGATTTATGCAGCAAAAGTAGATCCATAAACAGACTTAGGATTCTGGGAACTGTTTTTCTCAATAGACTTACAGGGAGAAGGCAAGTTAAGAAGTGGGGTGAGAGTAAGAGTTAAATAGGATTTTCTGCAATAATAATGTTTGTAATTATACTATTGTTTAAGACAGAGCTTTAAAACAAGACTGAAGCATGTGTGAAAGGTATTTGTTCCATTCTGAGGGGTTCTGTGTCCTCCTGAGGGATGAGTGTGTGTGTGTGTGTGTGTGTGTGTGTGTGTGTATGTGTTTTCATGAGTTCATTTGTTTGTGTGCAGAGATGGAAATGGAAATAAAATTTGGAAATTGAAGTACGTATTAAAGAATGCCCTATGAAAAGTTCTTTCGATACTGTGCTGGCTCTGACTCATTGTCTGCCAAAGGAAACTATAAACATCTTGTCCTAATACCACATTTAATGCCTTCATATGGGAAAATTAAAATTTGTCATAGTAGAAATACTTATACTACAAACATTGATAGTTTCTTTATTTGGAAACTCAGTTAAACAAGTATACCATAGCACTGTTTCTTGGCAACTTTTCCTTTGAACTAAGCAGAGATGGAGCATCTGTAAGTGAATAAATATAAGATTTTTCCCTTGAATGTTGTACTTCTGTCATTTATCTTAACATTTTTCAATGTTTAATGCCACCAAATAGTTAGAAGGTGCATTGAGATAAATAAGCAGAAGTACAATATAAGGATGTGAAAACTATGATAACCAATGTTAAAAGAAAATACACTCAGAGTGTTAGGCTTTGTCAAGTTCATCTGAACAAAGAACAAATAGTTCTTTGCAATGCAAAACAAAACAAAAATGAGAACTCAAATAACCAAAGCAATCCTAATCAGAAAGAACAGCGCTACTGTTATCATACTTGTTAGGAATAGGCAAAGAAAGACTTTACAGATGCAAAGGAAAGTAACCAACCTCAGTAATCCAGGTTGACCTTTATTATTAGTCAATGATGGGTAGACAATGACCATTGTTGCAGCAACCACTTGATTCAAGCAGCAGGAGAGTTTACATAGGTTCATATGCAGAGGTGGGGGTTGGTGTTTGTAAAGTGTCTGGGGCCTGATATGGGTGGAAGGACTTGTTTGCAAATCAGGAGTCACTTTATTGTTGGGAATGATATGTTCCAGGGTCATAGCTTCAAAACAGGGGCAATAAGGCTTTGATGAAGCCCTTCAATGGGAGTATGGTTTATGACCACGTAGGGGTTTTTTGTGCAATATCCCTTTAATAATACCTGACTTCAAAGTATACTACAGAGCCATAGTAGCTAAAGCAGAATACTACCACAAGACTGAAAGTTGAAAACTGGATTAGAAGAGAAAACGCAGACATAAAGACCCAAAGCTACAGATTTCTGATTTTCAGCGAAGGTGCTAAAGATAGACAGTAGAAAAAAGACAGCCTTTTTATTAGTGCTTGAAAAACTGGTTATCCAGATATAGAAGATTGAAACTAGATCCCCATTTTGCACCTTGAACAAAATCAGCTAAAATGGAATAAAGACCTTGAATAAAATTACTTCAAAATGGAGTAAAGACCTGAACGTGGGACCTGAAATTTAGAAACTACTAAAGGGAAAAAAAAAAAACAACAACAACAAAAAAAAAACCCTTCAAGATGTAGCCATAGACAAGGGCTTTCTGTGTAGGATCCCAACATCCTGGTAAAGAATAGCAGGAGTTAACGAATGGGCTGCAACAAATTTAAAAGCTTCTGCACAGCAAAAGAAACAGAATCACAGAAAACCTTTGCCTGCTACTCTTTGCATAGGGGATTAATATCTACAATATCAAATAAGCTCAAAAGATTAACATAAAAAGAAGAAAAGGTCCAATCAATAAATGGCAAATCAACTAAAGACACTTCTCAAATGAATAAGTAAAATGGCCAGTAAATACAGGAAAAAATATTTAGCAACTTTAAGCAATAGGAAAGTTGAAAAATTATACTGAAGTTGGGCCTAATGTGGAAGGTTAAATCCCACTACTCCAGATGCTGAAGCAGAAATCACAAGTTCAAGACCAGCCCAGGCAACTTATTGACACCTTGTCTCAAAAGTAGAATGTACAAAGGGCTGGGGAGATACTGCAGTGATAGTGTGCTTGCCTAGCATGTACAATTGTGTTCAGTTTTCACACATACACACACACACACACACACACACACACACAGAGCTAAACTGAGGTTCTAGCTCAGCTCAGTCAGAATAACTATAAAGAGAAAACAATGGGCTTTGAGAGATGGTTCAGCAGTTAACTTGCTTCTTTTTCAGGGAACTCAGGTTCAGTTCCCAGCATCAAATGGCAGCTAACAACCATCTGCAATTCTGGTTCTAGGGGATCTGACACCCTCTTCTGACCTCAGTGGGCACTGCATGCATGTGGTGCAATTACATACATGCAGACAAAACACTCATACACATAAAAACAAAAATAAACAGGTCTGGAGAGATGGCAGAGGACCCAGTTCGATTCCCAGCATCCACATGGCAGCTAACAACCATCTGTATCTCCAGTTCCAGGGCATCCAACACCCTCTTCTGACCTCCATGAACATTACATGACATGAGTGAACTTGCATGTATGAAGGCAATGCACTCATACACATAAAACAAAAAATAATAAATAAAATATAAAATAAATGAATAAACAAGCAATCAAATATCCAAAAATTTTTGAAAGGATATAAGGTGAAAAGAATCCTTATCTACCTCTTGTTAAGCTAGGCATTAGCTAGCTGCTATGGAAATCAATACACAGGTTCCTCAAAAAATTGAAAGCAGAACTTATAGGATTCATCAATATCACTACTGGATATATACCAAAACTAATCAACTTCAACTTTCCTGATATGTAGAGAGATCCCTGTATCCCCATGTTTATGGACCACTGTTCACAGAATTCAAGTTGTGGAATCAGTAGCAGATACAGTTAAGGAAACTATATAATGGAATTTTGTTCATCCATAAGGAAAAACAACACTATGTTATTTGCAGGATAATGAATGCAACTGGAAATTACTATTCTAAGCAAAATAAGTCTCACAAAGACAAATATGTTTTCTCTCATATGCTGAATTTTGTTGGTAGAGGATATAAAAGCAAAAATGAGGGGCTGGAGAGATGGCTCAGCTATTAAGAGCACTGGCTTCTCTTGTACAGGATCCTCATTCAGTTCCCAGCACCCACATGACAACTAATAACCACCTGTAACTCCAGGGCATCTGATATCCTCTTCTGACCTCTGCAGCATTGCAAGCACAGGTTCAGACAAAACACTCATACACATAAAAATAAAAATAATTCAATAAAAGTAAAAATGGGACTATTAGGGATGTGGAAGATGAAAAGGGGTGCATGCGAAGTGTTTATGGAGCGGCATGACTAAACTGCATTACATGCATGGATGTGCATGTCGTTTTAAAACCCAGTACCTTATACAACTAATATATACTACCAAAATCGATTTTTAAATTGAGCAACTGCCTCAAGCACAGCAGTTCTGAGGACTCCCACTTACAAGGTGATCTGACAACAGATTGCTCAAAACAGAAATGAGTTACAAAGACAACCTAAATGACCAACTGACCACAAAGGCCTCTGAAAATAAGCAAAGTTGGGCAACCAGAACTAAATTGTATTTTTGTTTGATCTGTTGAGCTTACTCTGGAGCCCAATCCAAATCAAGAGCTCCCAGCAAAAATTTACTGAGTATCAACAATAAAGGAATGAAGGGAAATGTTTATGTATCATATTCTCTGTGCTGTATTATCTATGCACCTCAATGTTGGCATAAGTAAAGAAACCCTTAGGCAAGCTACACATGGTTCTTCCCTCATAGGCTGCTTCTCCCACCAGCTGTCAGTGTCTGCTGTTGGCTTCAGGGCACAGAAAGAATAGGCACATACGGAAAAGGGGTAGAACGTATTTTTTTTTCTGTTCCTTGGAGTTCTTGGTCATGTAAACTAAAGCAGTTGTATAATTTGTTCTTTGTAATTCCTCAAAAATCCCATTTTAATATCCCCAAGTAATTAAGAGTAGGTAATGGAGTGGATGGGACTTGTCTGGTCATTGAGTTTTAAACAGAAATTGAATGTTTTACTTTGATTTTAATGCATATAATTACTTTTATGACCTTCCAGAGATTTCTATTGCTCTAACAATGTTCAAGATAGCTAACATTCAGGTGCTCTAAATTCTTTCAATATTATGATAGGTGATAGGTGCAATCCCTCAGCTTACTTGAAGTGAGCATGAAGTACAGCTCAGAAATTAAACTTTGTTACTGAGATTTTTTTGAGAATTTATTATTGCCCCATAACCTACTTTATTCTGATTGGGTCTCTTAGTTGTATATTTATTTAATATGAAAAGATACCTGGTTTACATATTGTTTTCTCTAGTCCTGCATAAGAGGAAAATGCTCAGCCCATGATAAACAAAGCAGTTAGCAAGGAAAACCTGTTGCTAGATGAAATTGTGGGTCCCACATAATGAACTCATGCATGAAACTTTAAAATTAACTTTTATAGGAACTTGGTGTTCTATTATAGAAAATTTCCTTAGCAATTAAAAAGTTTAAAATTGTCCAATATTTTATATGTACAATATAATTTATCTCTTAAATATAGAAAAGTAATTATGCAGAAATAGTTTGGAGAGAAATAATTGGGAAAAATAGAGCACCAGGCCTCATTCCTCACCTCACTTCTATCCTCACCAGAGTATAGAATGAAATTTTAGTTTCAATCTCACTCTCATTTTCTTACTATTTTATTTCATGAAAGTAAATATGATGTACTAATATAAAATATTAGAAATATATTAGCATGTTAACAACATAATGGTCAGAAAAAGGAGTGGATGAAAAACTTAGTCAGCACAAAATACGTCATTGCGGGTTTAAGCATTTATTTTGATGATATATTTCCTCTGCTGTTTTTATAATACATGGCCTCAGTCATATAATGCTGATGTTATCTTGAAAAATATTGACCTTTAAATTATCATTTCAATTAGATACAAAATAGTTAGGCCTGGAAGATTTTCCAAAAGACAAAATATTTGGTTTTGGACCAGAAAGAGTAAGCAGATTCTGGTTGTATTTGGTTGGAGTCATGACTAAGAAGCTTCAACAGGGTAATATATTTTAAAAACACAAATTATTTTCTAAATACACTATGAAATTTTAAATCTTTTCAGGTGTCTAAAATTTATGCAGTTTGTGGCTGATATTTTAAATCTCATAACAACTTTTGTTAGTAAAAGTTGTTCTGTTAGCCTCAAAATTAGCTTAAATAAATCATAGAATGGCTCTCAACTAACCCTTTAGGTTAAAAAGAAAGGCATTCAAAATATATACAAAAGTCAATAGTTTAAGTTCTCTTGACTCTGACTCTCACATTTGAGATGAACATAGTTATGAAAATGCTAAATATTGCATAGTTCCTGGTTCTTCAGGGTCACTGACTTCAGGAAGTTTCCGGAATCAGACACATCTTTTCTTTTCAAAAACTGTTTTAAATGATATAATAAATTAGGCTAATTTTTCTAGTTTAAATACATTGGTGTAATTGTACACATAAGCATGTCTACATGTATTTTATAAGTATAAATGTAATAAAGGAATAATTGATTGCCAATAGTAGCTATTAGCTACACAGGGCCAATATTTGTAAAAGGTAGTTACTTTTATCCTTACTTTATATGAAATAAAACAGAGACAAAGAAATAATATTTGCCTCAGATCAAACAATAAAGTAAATGGAGCACACAGAACTGAATTACAGTCTTGTCTCTCCAGAGTACAATGGTGGTTGCCAGGTGCTCAGAGGAGGGGGCACTGAGATGGATAAGAAAGAGTTATTGTTTAAGAGGTAGGGTTTTCCACAATGGAAGGCCCTCTGAAGATAGACAGTGAAGATGGTTGTGTAATACTGTGAGCATATTTGATGTCACTTGACTATACACTTGAACATTTTCCAAAACTGTAAATTCTGTATTCTATATATTTTACCATAATCAAAAATTAAAATAGATACATACATACTTGCATGCACATACATACACATATACACATCATCTCTCTCCAACTCGAGTGATTTTGACACTATATTCTATAGAGAATTGACAAGAATTTTTATTTGCACAGGATTCCAAGGTATTTATATAGAAAGATAAATTATTGCGTGGATAATATCCTCTTATTCATAGGGATGGCACTTCATCTTTGTATTTGTTGAGAACAACCAGACCTAGGCCATTAACAGCCACTGGGATTGGTTGTTATCAATAGGAATTCCAGCGCTGGATAGCTTTAGTTGTCAACTTAACATACCAGGGTGGGGGGAACTCACCTGAGGGCTTTTCTCCATTTGACTGGCCTGTGGCCATGTCTGTGGGGCATTTTCTTGATTATTGAGTGATGTAGGAGGGTCCAGCCGACTATGGGCAGTGCCACCCCTGGGTAGATAGCTCTACTTTCTTCTGCTAAGAAAGCAGACAGAGCACAGGCCAGAGGAGCAAGCCAGTAAGCAAGATAGTTCTCCAAGTTCCTGCCATGAGCCCCTGCCCTGTCTTCCCTTCATGATGAACTGGAAGCTTCAGATGAAGTAAGTCTTTCTCTCCCCAAGTTTGTTTTGGTCACTATTATTTTTTAAATTATTGTTTTTATTTTATGTGTATGAGTGTATTGTCTGCCTGTATGTAAGCGCACTTGTGTTGTGCAGTGCCCACAGAAGTCAGAAGAGGGCATCGGACCCCCCTGGAACTGGAGTTACAGATGGTTGTTAGCCACCTTGTGGGTGCTGGGAACTGAACCTCACTCCTCTGCAAGAGCAGTCAGTGTTCTTAACTGCTGAGCCATCTCTCCAGCCTTGTGGTTAGTGTCTTTATCACAACAAAAGCAAGCTAACTAGAACAATTCCTGTCTTTATGCACTCTCTGTAACTTCTTTTTATTACACATATGTGTTAATCAGCTTGCCATTGCTGTGACAAAAAAAATCTGAGATGATCAACTTACAAAGAGGAATGATTTATTCTGATTTGTGATTTCAAAAGTTTCAGTTGGTCCTGTTGCTTGGGGTCTGTGGTGACACAGTGCATCACAGAGGGATGAAAAGGGTTTGTTCATTTCATTGATGAAAAGGGTTTGTTCGCTTCATAGCTGGTGGAAAGTAGGAATACATAAAGTGCTAGTATCCTAACATTTCAAGAATTTAGCTCCAGTGACTCAATTTGTTTCTATTAAGCCTTAGAAGTAAAGTTGCAACCTCTCAATAGCACCACAGGCTGGTGACCAAGCATTTTGCATAGGTCCTATGGGGCACAGTTGAGATTTGGTCCATAACAACATGGAATGAAATGCATGCACTTTGTGAAATTTTTTCATTTACATTTAGTATATGGTATTCTAGAAAACAGTGAAAAAACGGCCAGGGAGAAATTATTCTCTCTCTCTTTTCTGAAACAAGGTATCATTTTATGTCCCTGGTTGGCCTAGAATTCATTATGTAGACCAGACAGGACTCAGACTTGTGGTGATTCTCCTGCCTTTGTCTCCAGAGTACTGAGGTTGTAGGTGTGCACCATCATGCCCAACAAGCTGGTTTTCCATAAGCCACAACTTCACCAAACTGCTCAAAGCAACTCAATTGTCTATGAAAAAATAAGACATCAACAAAAATCAAATTATTTGACCACTGGAAGTCACTGTCCAAGTAAAAATCTAAGTTATTTTTTAACTATAAGAAAAATACATTCTTGGATTAGGAAGATAGCTCAATGTTTAAACTGCTTGCCCCACAGGACCAACATTCAGATCCCCAGAAGACAGGTAAAAAGCTGGATGGGTAGAGACAGGGGATCCTTGTAGCAAACTGACAAGCTAGACCAGCCAGAATCTGAGACATCTAAGTTCAGCAAGAGACCTTGCATCAGTTAGTAAACTGAAGAGCAATTGAGGAATATACTAGATGTCAATTTTGAGCCTCAGCATTCATGTGCATCCATTTGTACATACATTCCCCCACATATACCCATACATATGAGCACACATACACACATGCATGTACAATACAAGCATTCACACACACACACAAACATACATAAAGAACAAAACATTCTTTTGATGAGACAAAAAAATTGATAAATAACGGATGCACCTTGTGTACAAAGTACAAGGTTAATTGTATGGACCAGGTCTAAAAAAGCAGGGATTTCTGTTAACCATTTGCTATAGGACACTGTGTTCATGACTTTAAAAACATACCAAAGACATATACCTTTTGTATGTGTGTGTATTTTGAAGTAAAGAGTCTCAGGAAGTTACAAATAACTTGGTTTTAAAACCGAATATGACTGGAAATATTTCTATGAAATTATATAACCTTTTAACTTATCCTAATAACACTTAAACCCTGGTTAGTACTCATAATATAAGTCACAGTATGAGTTGGCTACAGTTTATTTAAACCTTTTGATTATGATGGTTATTTCTATTGTTTTCCATTTTTCACATAAGAAAGGCCCAAAGAATAGCCCTCCAGGTAGCCTGATCCATACATGCAAGGCATGTGAATACTTTGTGCAGTGAAAGTTGTGGAGAACCCTGGGGATTGAGGGAAGGCCAATGTGACTGGAGAATAAAATATGAAGAGCAGACAACATAAGAGAAGGGGCGTTGGGCAGGGGAGCCTTAGCTCAGGATATCATCAGAGAGTACACTTAGAAACTTACGTATTATTCTAAGAGCAAAGGGGACTCATGAAAGAGTTTAAGCAGAAAAAGATTTAGATAATCTCATATATATTCTAAAACACTCTGATATGTGTTATAGTTCAGATCTGAGCCATCTCCCAAGGCTGGGTATTAGAGTTGTGGTGCTCAGGATGGTCCTTCTGGAGGGGAGGGGTTGGAAATTAAGAGGAGGAGCCTGACAAAGACTTTCATGCCATTGGAGTGTGCACTTGAAAAGGATTATGGGCCTCCAGTCTCATCCTTTTCTTTTTCTCTTCACTTTGTGGCCATGTGGTAAGTGCTTTGCTCTGCCACAGGCTCCTACCATAATGGACTAATAACCTGTCTGAAAGCAGTGTCACTAATTGATTATAAATGAAATCAAAAAATTTGAGCCCAACCCGAATCTCTTCTCTTTTTATGTTGATTGCCTGAGTATTTAGTGCAGTCATCAACTATTGAATGGCACATAGTATGGCTCCAGGATGGAGAATGGACTTGGGATGGACAGGAATATGAAATGAAAAACCATTGAGAAGATCTTTTAGGGTTTAAGCATTAGCTGAATATTGTTACGCAGGTGGTCATGTGGTCACAATGGAACAAGAGCAGATTGAACTCATGCTTTGTAGGCATAACTACCATCAATAGATCAAATGTAAAGGGCAAAGGAAAAGGAAAGGTCAATAGGTATTCTCAGATTTCTAACCTTAGTAATGGTTAGTGATGGTGTCATTTATTTAAAATATGGGAACACTGGTATAACTACACTGTGTAGAATGGATGGGTTTTGTTTTCAGAATGCAAATTTCAGAAATGCCTCTGACACATTCAAATAGGCAAGTTGGATATATAAATTTTGAGCCAAGAAAAAAAGCTGAAGAAGAAATATGAATCTGAGTCACTAGAATACAAGTGATTTTCAAAGTCAAAGAAATGAATAAGATCACCTAGGTAAACGTCAAGTAAGAAAAGAAAAGGTGGTTCAGGGCTAAACTTAGAGCAACTTTAACAGAAATAGTTCATAGAGGTGGAGACAGCAAAGGAAGCCAACAAACAGCAATATGGTGAAAATTAAAAATGAGAGCTTGTTGTTCCTAAAGATGAGAGGCAAGAGTTTCATTCAGAACCAGTCATCTATGTGGGTGATTACTAAAAATCTGTTATGGAGATAAAAGAAGTCCAATCGGAATTTACAGAAAGGGTATCAATTAAAAATCTCAGAATAAAATTGTAAAAGATCATGAACTGGCTTTGTTTGCTACAGATATGATAACTTCTCCTGGGCTTGCATGATGTTAATTTTAGAGTTTTATTATTTACTGTGACTGAGTTTCCGTTTTATTTTTCTGAATCGCTAGCAATGGAGGAGCAGTTTATATTTGTCCAATGTCTCGAGATGGGATTGCATCTGGAGGATTTGAAGGGAGCAAGGGTGGATTGCTTCTTAAACCAGGGAATATATTAGAGTATGCATTTATGATGACAAGAATGATGCACTAAGGAGGGGAACTGTGAGAGTGAGAGAGGAAATGAAATATTTCAGGAATGACACTGAAGGATGCCCTCTGCTTTGTGTCCTCTGGGAGTTTCAGTTTCCTTTGCTGAATTGGTTTCATTAATAACTTCTCCTCGATTCCGACACAGAGCTGGAGAGCTCAGTCTTCTTTGGCAAGTAGGAAGGGAAAGAAGAGAAATGAGGTAGCACAGATTTCCTGGTAAGATGTGAATGCCCGAATGAATGACTGACACAGCAAAAGCTGAATTTGAAGTCCAATCTATGCCACTCCTTGGATTCTATGAGTCACATTAATAAAATAGTGTGAGCCCATAAAACAGAATCCACTAGCATTCCTTGGTTATGATGCCTGGGAAAAGCTTATCACTACCTATCCATCCCTCTGGCTCTGTTGATCACAGAATATGTGGCAAGCAAAGCCAAATGCCCCTAGAAAAGCTGCTCTCATGATTCTGTTGTTTTGTGGACTCCTAGGGGGAAAGTCCTCAGTGTTGATACGTCTCTCCCCTCAAGTTTTAGTAGATTTTGTAAGCACACCATTTCGTATCAGTTCTTATGGAGTCATTATGCATTCTTGGAACACGATAGTTGGAGCATACATGTAAGCCTGTTTGAGTTCTTGGTATATGTCTCAATCGATGTATTTGCCTTATCCTATGGGCAAGGATTCTTTGCATAGGATATAAGAACGAAGTTTTATTCATGGTCGATGGTTTACTTCTCATAATATGAAGTGATATGAGTAGAGCCATCTCCAATTCACTGAAAGTGACACACAATATCCCTGTGTTCTACTTCTGCTGGGCATCGTGTGGAGTGTTCTGCCCACATAGCATTCCCTCAGCATTCAACCTGTCATGCACAGGATCTCGTTACAGTGTTGCATATCCAGTATAACTATGGTATAAGAAGAATCTCTTTTTTCAGACTGTTGTTTCCATTTGTGAAAAACAAGTATTTAAACTTCAGTTGAGGACTGGGAAAAGCAGATTTCAAAATTACCCAAAAATCTATTGGTTGTCTTGGAGTAGAAGCAAAACAAAAGATACACAAAATTAGGATACTTTAAAAGCATATATTTTGATTATACGTTTCTGTATAACTAACCCACCCAGAACTCAGTATGGCAAAGTCACAATATCCTAGGGTCTCTCTCAGTTCTAAGGATTGGCTCAGTTGGTTTCTACTTTCTGCTTTCTGATGCAGCAGCAGCAACAGCAGCAGCAGCAGCAACAGCAACCAGATGTGGAACTAATTGGAGGCTTGACTGGGTAGCATGTCCTGATGGCTCACATAGTGTACCAGTTACAAGTTTGTTGACCTATTCCCTAATTTCCTTTTTTTGCTTGCTCTGTAAAATTGCATATGAATCCTGTAATTACTTTTTGTTGTTGTTAGTCACTAGCTTTATGTTTCATTATTAGAAGTTGCTAGAGAGACACTACAGGAGGAAAGGGGATTGCCTACTGGCTACAGTGTGCCTACTTGAAGAGGTTATTTCCAAGTACAGCTTCTCCAGTGCCTGGCTCATGCCATGCATGGTGATCAGCAGTACTCAGAAATATCAGTTTTCCTCAGTAAAATTCTCGGGTAGTTTTTTAGTAAAGCATCTTTGATGAGATGTGTCCTTGTGAACAGCTTTTCTTGATGTCCTAAAAGTCAGATTTCTGGCAATTTACTGAAGTTCTCTGCCATTCAGTAACTGTGCTTACTCCAGTAAAATCTAGATTTCTGCCCACAATATGAGCATGGAACAGGAAGTAAAGATCTGGCTATACTTTTGGCATTCCGTCTTAACCTTATGATAATAATTATCCTTTACTGTTCTGTGTAATATCTACTATCATATATAGCATCTTTTTACACTCCTTAGACTCTTATTTCTTACTAACCAATTGTACCAAAAACTCCAATTTCTCTTATACTTAAAAATTCTTCTTAAAATTTATTTCATTTCATGTGTATAAGTGTTTTGCTCACATGTAAGTGTACCCGTTCATACACTGCCCACAGTGTCCAGAAAAGGATGTCAGATTCCCTAGAACTGGAGTTACAGAGGGCTGTTAGCTGCTGTGTGGGTGCTGGGAGCTGAACCCAGGTACTCTGCAAGAGCAACCAGTGCTATTAACCACTGAGTCATCTCTCCAGCCCCTTATAGTTAATAATTCTTTACATTGACCTTTCCCTGTTCAAAGAATTGTGTTGTTTCTTTTTCTTGGTTGAGCTCATCCTGTTACATATGTCCAGAAACTGGTGCTGGTTTTCAGTTGAGTCCTCCAAACAAGCCAATTAGAGAACAGACAGATGCTCTATATATGTGCTCAGACTTCTCATGGCTGGCAGCTAGGTTCTAACAGCAAGTATTCCAATATAAGTAGGTGATATGACCTATCACTGATAAGTGTTTTATCGGCACCCCATTGTTCAAGCAAATCACAATAGCTACAGAGTCCAAGGACAACAACAAACACTTTGACAACACCCTATTTGAAGCTACCACCACATAAATGATTACACAAGCTAGAGATTCAAAAGTTGTCCATTTATATGTTTTGTTTCTTTCATTCAGGTTTCCTCTGACATTTGTCTATGCAATAATCCTATTGACTGTCTTCTTTCTGCTGAGATCTGTAGAAATCCTGCCTGAAGCGGGAAGGCCTTGGAGGGCCTCATCTACTTTCTGTGGGCATGCAATGTTGTTTGGATTCCTACATAAGAGATGAAAACAAGAAAATGTACTACAAAGTGTTAAACTGAACATAACAAGATTCTAAGTGAATAAAATTATAGGGAGTTCTAGAACAAATCCCAGGAGGCTTGACTTGTAGCTCAGTCTTTGATTTACAAAAAAAAAGAAAAGAAAGAAAACCAAAAGTACAGTGCCTAATTGAAAAGAAAAGGCCTAGTTACTGAAATATTTCAAAATGGGTACCTATCATGTTTGCATGTCACAGCTATGTCAAGAACTCTCAAGAGAAATTATTTCTGTGAAAACATTGATTTCCTTTTCTTTGTTAAACATGGTGCCACCATCTTACCCAACAAATGAGAGGCATGCTGTGATTAGAAGGTTCTCTTGTATGTTGTATACACAAGCTGCCATCCAAACATCTCTATTTTGACCTCAGCTGTATTTTGTTAGTGTTAGCAACTTCAACTCGAAGCCCAAATAGGACTAATGTTCACTATAGTCGATATCGGCAATTTTAGAGATTGAAAACTGCAATGCAAACTCAAAGGCAGAATGCAGGCCCTCAACAGGCATATTTTAGCAACATCAGTGGATCTAAAACTGACAAAAATGCTATTTGGCTTTGCAAGGGCCGTTATTTTCTTTACATATATTCTAGAGAGTAATTACATTCTAAGCAGCCTTAGTACTCTTTTTCATACCTGTGATAAAAAGTCTGGGGAAAATATCCCATCATATGATCTGTTTCTAAGTGAGGAGATAAAAGTAACTTGTAAAAGGAGAGTCTCACCTGGGACTCCTGCTGAAATAAGGTCTCCCTGAATGACGATCAGGAAATCATCTACTAAGGAAGCAACCTGAATTCCTCTCAGGGAACTGGTTCTAGGAAACACTTATGAAGGAGACACATTAGCATTTAAAGAAGCCCTTTTGAATCACAGTGCAGAATGTCACTAAGAAATGATAAATTCTTTGGCTACTCATTTCTCTGAGTCAATGGGCCACCATTTGAGATTCCCCCAAAGTGCATTAAAACATTAACTAGCCCTATATTGCCATACCTGCTGGTTGATTCTCTTCCCCTCTTCTTTTGTTCCTACTACTCCCTACCTCTTGAATGTCTTAAAATATCAAATTCATTTCAAACTATTGTAATAGTCATTTATTATGTATTTCCCTTTGTTATTAAGGATGGCACCACTTACAGAAATAAAGCTTGAGTGTTGGCTTCAAATGAGCATTCATTCAAATTCTAACTAAATTACTTTGCTGAAACCTATTTGAAACAATTAGTTATTGGAGCCAGTGGTAATCAGAGATTACATCCACTGAATGTTCATGCTGTCTAGAATTTTGACTAGGTTGTGCAAATTATAAGGATGACTGCTTAAAAGATATTTAAAAGTGGACTTTTTTCTATTCTAAAATGGCATTTACAGAAAATGCTACTTTAAATATGCCCAAATCATGTGTGTGTGTGTGTGTATGGTATATTGGTTAAAGAGGTCTGGTTCAGAAGGAAGAAAGCTATGCTTAATGAAAAATGAAAGTTAGTTGGTATACAGAAGCAAAAATGCGATTAAAGTACACGGCACATGTCCAAAGGGAGAGGAAACAGTCCCATGTTCCAATCACAGTTTAGGCAGTTCATTCTATATTCAAGTTACACAAGTTCTAAACCAATGTGAACACAAAATGGATAATTCAATTCTATTTTGATGATGAGACAAAGACGTTCATCCATTCTTTCCTTCATCCTTTGGACTTTCTAAGCTTTCTTTTTTTTGGTCTTTTTTTTTTTTTTTTTTTTAAACAGGGTCTCCCTGTAGCCCCAGCTGTCCTGGAACTCACTATGTAGGTAGACCAGGCACTCACAGAGATCTGCCTGCCTCTGCCTCCGGAGTGCTGGGATTAAAGGCGTGTACCACCACGCCCGGCTAGGCTTTCTTTTAACCACATCAGTTTAAACAAGTCAAACTGACTATATACACTGAGGGACTGAGAATCTTCCTTAAAATTTCATTTGTTTATTATTTGTATGTGAGTGTGGGTATGTACACATGCTCACCCCATGGCAAAGCTGTGGAGATCAGAGGACATCTTGTGGGAGTCGGTTCTCCCCTATACCACAAGAATTTAAATAAGAATTTAAATATGTAATCTTCCTGGCAAGGATGAGTTTTGAGCAGGAGTGAAGAAGTACAGAAGAAATTAGGAGTCCTTTTGAGGAAGGACATTACTATATAAGTGAAGATGCAAAACACAGGTTTTTGCCATAGTATTATGACATAATTACCCCCATATTAAAATATTTTATGGTTTTTTTATTTCTAATGTGTCCTCTTCTAAATCTAACCTGTTCATTAGTAGAGAGAATCACTTGTGGTTGGCTTACATCTGCCTCATTAATGGCCATAATGCTAAATAAGTACATTTAAAAAGATTCCCCTATCTTGCTCCTGTTTATAGTGGTTGCACTCATCTCCTACTGGACAATTTCCAACAGCAAGGTGAGCTCTGAAATTACCCAGAAGGATGTGTTCCTAATGAGAACATATTCTGGGTCACTCATGGCCTTCAATGATATTCATAATCATCAGGAATCATAGTGTCAAATTTTGCTATGGAATTTTCCTAGTGTTTGTCACAATTTCACATAAATTCTATATGGTAGTGTTTTATTCATTCTTTCTTTTGATAGAGTGATAAACAAAGAGGAAGGGGGCTGGGTGTGGTGGCGTATGCCTTTAATCCCAGCACTCAGGAGGCAGAGGCAGGCTGATCTCTGTGAGTTCAAGGTCTACATAGTGAGTTCCAGGATAGCTGCGGCTACAGGAAGACCTTGTCTCAAAAAGGCCAAAAAAAAAAAAAAAGAAGAGAGAGGAAGGAAGCAAGAGCAAGAGAGAGTGAAAGAGCGAGAGAGAGAATTCTCCCTTACATGAACATGTATTTCATGTATTTCTTATCTCAGGGTAACTTCATGCTATCTTGTCATATGGTTACAGATTTCTTTGCTCTATTAAGTTCTTAGGTGAATTTGAGTGTGTGTGTGTGTGTGTGTGTGTGTGTGTGTGTGTGTGTGTGTGTGTGTGTGTGTGTGTGTGTGTGTGTGTGTGTGTGTACATGCATGCTGAGGATTGAACTCAGGGCTTGTATATGCAAGGCAAGTGCTGTACCACTGAGCTATGCCCATACTTCTCAAACATTTTGGTTATTCAATACAGGTCTCTTATGATAGATTTTTGGTCTTACATACCTCATTTCTATGAATTATTCTTCATTTATAGAAACTCCTAGACTTTCTTATTATTGCTGTTTCTGAAAGACTATAAACCAAGGTCCGCAAATGAGATATCTACCTACAATGCAAATTGACAAATGGAGAGAAAAAAATGTTCGAAGGACTATTCCAGCAAACACAGACCCTGTGTCATTAGGTGCTTTATATCATAAACTTTCAAACCCTGTGGTAAATTCAAAATTGATGGAGACAGCTGTTATCCCTCGTAGAGGAGGAAACTCCATTAACACACTTTCAGTGACCGTTCCCTTCTTCAGTCAAAACATTCTGATGAAAGCTGAGCTTGCCCAGAAGTGTTCCTATCTGCCATTTTAAACTATGGAGCACTGGATTCATGACCTTGAGTTAAGTGTGGCCCATAATATGTCTGCCATCTTTCATTCTTGAACTATGACCTTATGCTGAGCGTTCTTACAGATGCACCCCTTAGCGGAACATGCTCAGAGATGTGCCTGTCCCTAAACTGTTTTCTTCTTGAATATGTGTGGCTTCCTCAAGTAAAATCCCCATGCTTTTTTTGTTTGGGGAGAGCACTGCTTTGGAGAACAATGTCCCTGCTCTCCCTGGGATGTAGGTAATACATCTCTCTTCACTCTTGTTTCTTGGCTGAATTTGTGTTTGTACCGATGTGAACCCACTGTGCTTAGTTATAATTGATTTGGGAGACATCGATACCCCAAACCAGCCATTTCTACTCTAGCTTAATCAGTGGGCCTTACCATTTTTCTCTCCTCATTAACTGATGGCTGCTTTCTTTCCTTCAGGCTCAAGAACTTAGACAAGAAAGTTGATAAAAGTCAGACTTTCCAGGCTCAATATCATGAACATGCACTGAGTCAGCAATTAGTAAACAGATTATGTAAATAGAATTCCTGAAACAAGTGCTGACATTTTAGTATCAAAGCTTACCTAGCCTGGAGCTCTTCAATTAATTGCAGCAATACTGAAAGGTAGACTGCTAAAGCATTTGTTTTCAGGGAGTACCACGGGTTTATCCAGTGACTGTATTAATTAGTCCTGAAAACATTTATGTTACTGTCTTAGTGTCTGGCAAAGGATAAATAAAAAGGAAAAGGGAAAGGAGAGAGAAGTCTTTCATTCAAAGATTAAAATCAGAGGCTCCCTGTAGACACAGAACAAAAGCAGTAGGCAGCAATTTGGAGGTGACCTGTACTTAAAACACTTTCTTTGCACATTTCACACAGATTTCAGCTCTGCCACCTGGGGAGCTCCTTTCTCCAGGGTTAGAGTACTCAGCTGCCACCACGTGTCATCTGGAGCATGACAATTCCTTTCCTTGAAACTATTTTGGACCGTGAATAATTACAAATCATCCACCAGGAGCTTGCGTGTTAGAGGCAAAAAGCCCATTGCTGCACCATTAAGAGCACGCCCCATCCCTCTTCTCTTTTTGAAACCCAGGAAAGTCTATATTCAGAGTGCAAGGCTTCATCTTCAGCTGTAGAAGCCTCTTAACAAATGATACCTTATCAGTTTGGAATGCAAAGCTGCAAATCCATGCAAATGGCTGAACATATAACCACTCTGCCTGGCAATTACATATGTGACAGATTCATTTATCTAACTGTATAGGCTCTTAATTTACACCAGAACTTAACAGTGAACAGTTAAGTGCTCTTTTCTGCAATAACAGTGGGGCTCTTTTTCGGGCATCCTGAAACAGAAAACATTTTAAAAAAAAAAAAGCCCCGCTACGTTATTAATTACCCTATCAAAACAAGATTGAAAAATGCCAAATACAAAAGATAAAAGAGAAAGAAAGCAAACCAGCATCGTGTAAAGAAATGAAGACATCAATTACTGAAAGTCTGAATGATTTTGCCCTCTTATTTCTGAACCAATGGATGATGATGTTTAACAAAGAGCTCTTACTGTAACTTTGGAAAAAATCTTCACAGCAATGCTATTATGTTTACTGGCTTATACTGATTTAGAATGGAAATATTGCTTAAAGTCATAGTTTTCATTTATTTTGAGTTTTCTCTTCAGGTCCTCATACACATTTATTTGCTAACGACAATTAAATAAACATCAATATTTCCTTTTATTATAAAAATTTGAAAACCAGAAAATGTAGTTATCTTTCCACATTATTACAACAATTACCTTTGCACCTTCTCAAGATATTGTATTTCATCTCACATACCTCCAAAGGTATATGGGACTGCTTGAGTCTAGCTGGCACTTCTTTGAATGAAATAAAAAAGAAGTATATTGAAGTCGTTCAAGTATATGTAAACCACATGGATTTTTAAAAATTTCCAGTGACAAGACAGAAGAGAACCCAGCAAGGGGAGGAGGAACAAGACAGAAATATGTCTCAAAACTCAAATCACCATGTTTATCCTGCATAGGTTATTCAAAACTGTTGTGATGAAGTCTTTCCTAGCACTCAGTAGTTCTTTCAACCTGCTGCATCAGATTACCAGCAGGAAAAAATAACAGTGTAGGGGCTTTAGAGATGCCTCAGTGGTTAAGAACACTGGTTGTTCATGCAGAAGACCCGGGTTCAAATCCCAGCACCCACATGGCAGCTAACAACTGTCCGTAACTCCAGTTCCAGGGGATCTAACGGCCATAAAATAAAAATAATAAATAAAATATTTTTAAAAAACAGTGTAAGATATATATCTACATCTAGTCTCTGTCTGTGTTGTACTCACTCCTAATCTAGCTGTCTCCAAAGAACCCGTTCCGTAATATACACAAAAACTGCAGTGCATTTGAATAATACGCTTCTGGCTTCCCTCCGATCTTCCTTAGCATCAAAGCTTCTTAGCTGTTCTCTTTCAAGCAAGGAAAGTCTGCTGCTTAGGAAGTATCTCAGTTATGCCACCACTCCCTCCATTCCAGTATCCAGACCCCTCTGCCTGTAGCAAAGCTGCCTCTCGTCTCACAAATCACTTAGTTTCTGTCCCCTGCCTGAAATGAGGCTGATGGTAGAGTGGACAGTAGTTTGTTCTTAGAGGTCAGAGGCATGTTAAAAATTTAAATCCTGAAAGAGCCTAAAACTCATACTCCAACTGGCAATAAAGGAAACCCTATTACTTGATGAACCTCTTACATAAGTGAATTAGTAATAAGAGCAGTGCTTACAATACAGTTTCGTCAACATTAACAATTCTCATATGTGAGACTAGCAAGCATGAAAAGACAGGAAGAATTTCATAAGTATTTAACCATCTGTCTATGAAGTCAACATAAAACCAGAAGAAGAATTTAGATAAATAAATTTCTCTATAGAAATCTCTCATTATATTTATAGTATATGTTATGCTTTGAGAATGCTATTCAAGATTGTTTTTATATGATGGGCAGAACCTCCTCTTTGATAAATGCTCAGTGCTTTGCACTTTAAATGGCACATTTTCCTGAGTGTGTAATTATAGAGTACAAAGCACAAAGCAGTAAGTAGCAGGGGGGTTGGTTGGTCAAAAGTCTATGAAAGGATTGTCTGCAAAACAAGCCCAAAATGGGAAATTTGACCATGAATGTTGACATCGACTTGTTTCCTAAGTCATCATAGATAAGCAGCTTTACCTCTGCAAGCTCCGTTTTCTCAGCGTTAAATGGGGGAGAACAGTTCTTTTCTGACAGGCTGCACACCTCAGTGCATGTGTGTGTGCACACCTGCTCATCTCTAGCTGCTGCTTATTAGAGGCGATCATGCAGCCTCCCTCTACATCTAGCCACTTCTCTCAGACTTTCTCCTTCTGTGATTTTCAAAATTCATCAGTCAACTAAAGAGTGACTTATGAGTCAGGAGCTTGTTAGTTCCTGTGAAAGTGAATGAATTATCATCTCTGTTTGTAAAAGACATTCAAACTCATTCCACAGGTCTGTTTTCTTCCCTGCCTTGCTTTCTACCACATCTGAATGTATTTCCCTATATCTTCCTGGAAATTGGTTATATCCTTCAGCTTTGCCATCAGTAGGAAGTGGCCTCCCTGCTTCTGCCAATGCTATGGTATCTTTGTCTTGATCCAGGGCTTTACAAGCACAGTCTCACTCTACCATTCTGTCTCTGCCCTAAATGAGTCATGCTTAACTCTGATCCCTCTTTTTCCAGGGGCAGACAGATGTACCTGTTGCCTCAAGGATCAGTCATGCATTTTCCTTGCCTAGAGCCATTATTTCAAAAGCAAAATCCAATGGCATATCTGAGAAAGAGCGATAAGGAGGCTGTGAATGTCCACTTGGGATTTAACACTAAATTTTTTTGCTATTGAAGATATCTCTTCTAAAGTGAGCTGTTGATATAGGTCCCCGCACAAAGCAATAGGCTCAGGTAGCCACAGAGCTGAACCCTCTTAATGACTTTATCCAAACTTCTCTTGATCTATAATTGCATATTTACTACATTGTGCTTTCATTTTAAGATCAGCATCTTTGGATTAGATTAAACCTTGCATACTATGGTGATTTGAATGAGAATGTCCCCAACAGGCTCCAAGTATTTGGACATTTTGTTCACAGCGGCTGTTTGGGAGGTTTTAGGAGGTTTGGTATTGCTGGAGGAAGCACATCACTGGGGGCAGTCTTTGAGAGTTCTTAAGCCTTCCAGATTTCACTATGCATTCTGCTCCTGCCACTATGCTTTTCCCACTATTGTGCACTCTAATCCCTCTGGAACTGTAAACTCAAGGAAACTCTTCCTTTGATAAGTTCCCTTGGTCACAGTTCTTTATCACAGCAACAGAAAAGTAACCAATACACATATCTAGACAATACACCTATCTCGGCTAGAGAGATGGCACAGCAGTTCAGGTTGCTCCTGCAGAGGACCCGGGTTTGAGTCCCATCACCCACATAGCAACTAACAACCATCTGTAACTCCAGTTCCAGAGGAATTCCATTCCCTCTTCTGACCTCTGCAGGCACTGCACAGCACAGGTGCACTTACTTGCACGCAGGCAACACATTCTTACACATTAAATATATATATATATATATATATATATAAAATCTCCCAGTTTGGGTATACTATAAGGAAACTGAGGTTCAGAAGAGCTAAGGAAGAAATAGGTTTTGTTAAATATAGAATTAATGCAAAGCACAAAATGCTTATCTTGTAGCATTTACTCTTAGATGAGGAAGCTAAGGCCAACTGGCCATGCTTCTGGTCCCTCTCTAAGATTATGCAATTTAAGGAGCTGCTAGAAAGACTAGAGTGTGAGCAGGTTCCTAACAGAAAGATATATAGGGGGCAGGGCCAAAACTTTGAGAAAGGGTCTGTCTTTGTAGTCCTGACTGGCCTTGAAATTGTGCTATAAACCAGGCTGACCTCAATCTTTTAAAAAATATATATTATTTTTATTTTATGTGTGCGAGTGTTTTGACTGAATGTAAGTGCACTTCTGCATGCAGTGCCCACAAAGGACAGAAGAGGGAACTGGAGTTACAGCCATTGTTAGCCACCTTGTGGGTGCTGGGAATCAAATCCAGGTCTTCTAGAAGAACAGGGAGTGCTCTTAACTACTGAGTCATCTCTCTAGCATCCTAACCTCAATCTTAGCATGATTCTCCTCATGAGTGCTATGACCACAGGAATGCCCTACCATTGACTATGTATTTTTTACTTATTTAAGTGTGTGTGTGTGTGTGTGTGTGTGTGTACATGTACACTGAAGGAATAAGATAATAAAATCTTTTTTATGTTTAGAATGGATGGAAATTTCCTTCAGTACAATTTATTGACAATATATTATTCCACACATATTTTACATCTCATTTTTATCACACATATTTTGATAAAATGATTTATTACTCTAAAAATTCATGCACGTACTATCTTAAGAATATGAAAGTGAGTCAAAGACAGGTCATGACAAATAAGTTTTTGAAAACTCTTGATATAGAACATCCCAGAGTGGCCTTGAACTCACAGTGATATGCTTGCCTCTGCCTCCTGAATGCTGGACTTAAAGGCATGCACCCCCTGCCTGGCCACACACTCTGCATTTTGAATGTGAGTATCCTCGAACTGGACCCTGAAAAACTGGAGTCATATTATGTAGGTGATGAAGTGGTGAAATGCACAGAGTTTGTCCCCAAGTGCTTCATAAAGTAGAGATGTCAACTTCGGCATTTACATGAAGGAGAAATAAATCTCTGTCTTGTGCATGTATTTTAATTTGAGTGCATGTTTTACATATTACTTGTAGTGAAATTCAATTTTAATTAAACGTTCAAGCATTCCTGTGTTCCTTTATATGTAAATTATGTTGTCTTTTCTGTTTCCTTCTGATAGAAGTACATTATAGTATATATTCCCATTTGATTACAACATGATAGTCCAATAGTATTCTGCTATTATAATAATATTCTCAGAAGGGATCCCAGCAGTAGGGTTGTGAGGTTAAACATGTTCTTCATAGAATCCACAGTCCTGTCCCTCAAAAGATGGTGTCAAGTTCCATCAGTCAGTGAAATGAACCCTTTACTCACCGATTCTCAACATGACATACATGTTAATTTGTTTCCATTTTTATAACACTGATGGACATGAAACACATCTCATTTGCTCTATTAAAATTCATTTTTAGTTGCTTCTAAAATTCAACACTTATTGTATTTATAGACATTCCAATTACTCAGTAAATTGCCTACTCCTTTAGCTTATTCAGAGTTTATAGCAAGAGCTCTTTTCAAATTTTCTTTCTTTATTGACTATTTATATATTTATTATTGTGAATGCATGTGTATGATGGTGAGTGTGTGAATGTGGGTGTGCTTGTACCTTGGATGAGAGGACAATTCTTGGGGGTTGGTTCTCTCCTTTCCCCTTGTTTATGCTGTGCTGCGTCTCCAGCTAGCTAGTCCATGGCCTTCTAACCCCCACCTCCAATCTCACCATAGGCATACTGAGATTACGGATGTCACCACTAGATCTATTTTTTTACATGGTTCCCAGGATGGAGCTCCAGTCATTAGGCAGACATGGCAAGTCCTTTCAACTACTGGGTCATCTCACCAGCTCAAGAGCTCTTTTTGGATAAAGCTATTCGACTTTTTGTTTATATAAAGAGTTTCTACCTGTTTTTAAACTTTATAACTCTCCTGCCTTGTTAATGACTTATTTATGTTTACATTTCTCTTTTTGTAGTTCCTTATCATTATTCATAAGAAATTACAAATAATATTCTATTTTATTTCTCAGTAAATTGAACTGGTTTTCACGTGCAGATGTGTGCATGTGTGCATGCATGCAAGGTCTTTTTTATTATCAAAATGAATACAAATTTTCTCCAGCACAACTTATTGACCAGTACATCATTCTACACAGACTTTACATCTAATCTTTCATCTAATCTTACATCTAATCTTTCATCTAATCTTACATCTATCACACACATTTTGGTTAAATTATTTATTATTCTAAAAAAATGCCATATTTATATAATACATGCTGATATCCAGTAGCAACCATCCATATTTATTTTATTACTCTCTTAAAGTGTTGTCTTGGCTATGCTACAATAATAATGATATTTGAATGCTTTCATTACCTTATTTTTTTGAAGTTTTACTTTTATGATTAAAAAAGTCACTCTGAAATGATATCTTATTAAAATTCATTAAATTTTATAAGTATGGAACTGAGAAGTGAAGTGCATGTTTATGAGATAACTGGTTCACGTTAGTGAATTTTAATAATAAAAGCAAAATTGGGCATCCCTGGTTTAGCTACGAGAGGCCTTTGTAGAATTCATCAATTCACAGCCTATCCAGAGTGAGGACTGACTTCTGAACCGCTGAACTTCTGGGTTCTTCAGGTCAAGCCTTGGCACATTCCCTAGATATGCCAAAGGTATTTGCAAGAGAATCCTTTCAGTTGCTTCTTGATCTGACCTGAATTGCTCTGTCAAGAGCAGAAGTCTAATAAAGAAGTATTTGAGAGAGTTGCCTGTGCCCTTTTGCTCAGTTTCCAGCTCTATCAACACTTTCATACAGTCTCTACCTGGACAATCTCTCTGAGAAAAACTACTGTTTCTCCTTAAAATTCCATGTCTGCAAAGTGTGTATCAGTTCAACATGCCAATGTTCCCTGTCATTTAACAGAAGAGATCATCTTTCATCCTGTCTTGGAGTCATGTCCAGGGTTCATTTCTGATTCTGTCATGTTCTAGCTCAGCAAACTTAATCTTACCTCAATCCTAATTAAAATGGGGATGCTAATGTCTGCATTACTAGTCTGTTGAGTGTATTGTGTAAAATGAAAAGCACATATGCTTACCATAGTGCCTCATCAGATAACACCCTCTATATGAGGTACACACACGGACTTCAGTTTCAATGGATTCACCTCTCCTATCTTGAGCTTGGACATAGAATCCTAGTAGTACTCTCCAGGAAAAAAAAAATTAGCCATTATATTACTACAATGAACAAAATATGCATATAACGTGTAAAATATAAGTCAAATTTAGAACTATAATGTAATGTTGAATTAAAATTCTGTTAATTTCCAAAAAATTCTAAACTCCAGTTTCATACACATTCAGATATCTTAAAATTTTAACTCTACTATTATTTGTTTATTTTTTATTTATGTATTTATTTGTGTGTGTATGCACATGTGTGGAAGTCAGAGGATGGTGCAGTGCTCAGGTATAAATTCTCTCCTTCCACCATGTAGGTCCAGGGAATCAAACTCTGGTTGCTAGGTCTGGCAACAAGCACATTTACCAACAAGTGCCTTTAGCCATCTTAAATTTAATAACTGCTCACATTAAAAAAAATCACTTACTTTTCTTATACTACTAGTATTTTATGCCAAATATTATAGAGAAAAAGCCATATTTTTATAGCATAGCAGAGTGCAACTATTTTGGAAAACTTGTATTAATGTGGAAACAGCATGAGATCTTAAATTGAAAATTTTAGCTTTGAATAAAAATGTACAGGAGAGAAAATTTGGACCAACTGAACCATTCTGGAGAGGGAACACCTAAATGATTTATTTTTAATGATATCAATTACTCTTCTAAAAATTTAGGAGTATTGGAATGTCTAACTATCTGTATGTATGTTAAGTGATTATGGAGTTATTCCAATCCTATTATGCATATTGGAAACATGATAAACCCCAAATAGTGAAACTATATGTAAGCTCGCAGAAACTAAACTAGAGCAATCCCAGATGGACACGTTCTAATATTTCTTTTTTAAATAATATTTTTGATTCTTTGAGGATTTCATATAATGTATTTTGATCATATTCACATTCCTTCCCCCATCTTGTCTCAGATCCATCCTACCTTCTTACTCCTTCACTTCTTGTCCTCTCTGATATTTTCTAAGAGCTATCGAGTCCAATCTGTGTTCATTCCCCAAACACTCTTAGGTGTGGATCCATCTCCTGAAGGGCGGTCAATCTACCCAGTGTTACACACTGAAAGAAAACTCCCTCTCGAGGATACAGTCTGAGTGGTTTCTTAAAAAAAGAAAAAAAGAAAAAAGAAAATTCACTCTCCATCTCCCAGTATTTATCAATTTGCAATAGATCCTCAGCTACCGATGGGTTCCCTGTCCACCTCCCCTGTCTATGCAGGGCTCCGTCTAGCTTGGGTTTGCCCAGGTGTGCACACTGTTGTAAGCACGGTGGGTTTTTATCTGCAACTACCCTGTTAGAAAACAGTTTCGTTGTATTCATCCACCACCTCTACTTCTTGAAATCTTGACTCCTTTGGCAGTATTCCCCAAGCGTTTGGTGGAGGCATGCATATAAGTGTCCGATTTAGGGTTTAGCATTCTGCAGTCCCTTATTCTCTGCATATTCACCAGTTCTCTACATTATTTACCATCTGCTGCAAAACAAATCTTCTCTGATGAGAGCTGAGAGACACACTAATCTATGGGTGTAATAAGTCATAAGAAATTGGTTTAGTACTGTGTTCACTTAGCAAATTAGCAGTTGTAGTTTTTCTGTTAAGGCCTGTGACCTGTTGTTAGATAAACTTGTCCTCCAAGTGGCCAACAATAGATAGATGTCTTCTCCAGCTTTTTGCCCATTTGCTTCAATCACCTCAAACAAATTAGACTGTAAGAGCCTCCATAGGAGGGCAGGGGCAGACAGAGACAGTCACATCAGTCATTCTTAACTGGATGAGGGGGAGGGACTAAGGATAGGGACAGGCAAAGCCAGAGAGAGGGAAGGTGCCATCTTGGACCGGCCAGCAGCAGATCAGGAAACCTCAGCCAGAGTGTAGGGACAAAAGCCAAAGGGTGCCCATACCTTTGTAAGTACCCCTCACAACCATCCTCATCCTCTATTCTATGTTCTGCTGGAAAGCCCAATAAATTCCTTTGTTCACTAAACTGTAGTTTGGAGGAATATTGTCTCGGTTTGTTGTAAGGATGGTGGGAGGAGGGGGCTGTGCTGGGAGCCTAGAAGCTATGTGAGCACCACCCAGCAGTAAATTTACCTTATCTGTATAGCCACAGGTTCTTGGCCCTGATAACAGAAATAGGTAGGGATTCCACTTAATGATGTTGTCCTTAAATACAATCGGAAGTGGCTGATTACTCTCAAAATCTTTGTGCCAATATTGCACTAGTAGACATATCTTGTCAAGCAGGTTCTTACTGTAGCTCATAGAGTTCACAGCTGTATAAGTCCAGTCATTTTTTTTCTCTTCTGGTAGCATCCATAGCACATTCCATTACTATGAAAGCCAGTCAGTAGAGATGAGGCTTTGTGGTTAGTACCAGCTTGATTTCTCCAGGCAATTATGGATGCAGTGTCTTCAGCAACAGAGTCTTACCATAAAGTTCTAGAGAGTAACCAAGAATAACGACAATAGCCAGCACTGTTAGATGTTCGGTGGGACACCCCTGGTCAGCCACACAAAAAAGAGAGTCCACTCCTGATATTGTGTTTTCTATTTGCTAGTCTGGGGTGTCTGGTAGGAGCCTTGTCTCCCACTATAGAGTAACTCCATTTAAACTTTGTATACATGTATATGTGCAGTTTTTAAGAAGCTTCTACACTAGTAGGTTTCCACATGAATTTTTCAAAAGGCCTTAATGTGTTAGTTATCCCCCTGCATATTACCTACCCTGTCCTCTCATTCCCCACCCCGTTTAACCCTTCTTGTTCCACTATTAGCCCTTCCCCTTTATAAAGAGTGACAACTCTTTATTCTATTTCCCTCCCATTAACACCCACACATACACAGTCCCTTACTTGATCCTGATCTCCATAAATTTTTCAACTGAAAAGCATGCATCTAAAGATTCAGAGCTAGCATTCACATGTGCAAGAACGTGTGCCATTTGTCTTTCTGGATCGGTGTTACTGTGTTACCTCACTCAAGATGATTGCTTCCAACTCTATCCGCTTACCTGAAAATGTCATAATTTTTATTTTCTTTTAAATTTTTATATCTTTATTAAAATTGTTGCAAATTTCATACAATATAGTTTGGTTTTTTTTTTATTGTATTGTATGAGTGTTTTGACTGCATGTGTGTAAGTGCACTATGCATGCAAAATGCCTGTGGAGGCCAGAAGAGGGAACTGGATCCCCGGGAACTAGAGTTACAAACTTGAATCCTGTGCTAGATCTATTTCTAGATTTTTGAGGAACCGCCACACTGTTTTCCATAGTGGCTGCCTAAGTTGGCACTCTAACCAGTAGGGAATAAGCATTCCCCTTACCTCACATCTTCACCAGCATATGTTATGATTTGCTTTTTGTATCTTAGCTCTTTTGACTGAAGAAAAATGAAATCTCAAAGCAATTTTAATTTGCATTTGCGTAATGGCTAAAGATATGTCCCCTGTGTCCCTAGATTCTCCATGACTTCTATCATGAAGGGATTTTAGAGTTTGTCAAAGGCCTTTTACGCATCTAATGAGATAGTCATGTGGTTTCCGTCCTTGAGTCTACTTATGCTTATGGATTTACATACCATGCTTACATCTGTAGGATGAAGCCAAATCAATCACCATGGATGATCACATTTTAAGGTGGGCTTGAATTCAATTTGCAATATTTTATTGAGAAGTTTTGCATCTGTGTTTATCAGGGAGATTGGCCAATAATGTTTGCAGGTTAGGTTTTAATGTGGTTTTGGTATCAGGGTAATAGTGACTTGGTAGAAAGAATTGGGAATGTTCTCTTTTTTTATTTTATGAAATAATTTGAAGAATACTGACATCAGCCCTTCTTTAAAGTTCTGGTGGAATCTATGCTGTATCCATCTGATCCTGGTGCATTTTCAGTTGGTAGAGTTTTAATACTTGTTTATATCTCATTGGTTTTAAAATTATTTATGTCATTGCCAATTCATATATTCATAAACTTCAACCATTTCTTTTAGATTTTCCAGTTGAGTAAAATATAAATTTTTAAAGCATGTCCTCATAATGTTCTGAATTTTCTGTATTTATCGTAATGTTTTACATTTAATCTCAGATTTTGTTAATTTTGGGTCCTCTCTCTTTTGGTAAATTTGCTAAAGGTTTGTCGATCTTGTTAATCTTTTCAAACAATGAATTCTTTGTTTCATTGATTTGTCTTTTGTTTGTTTCTGTTTCATTAATGTCAGTACTGCTCTTGTTTATTTCTTCCCAGCTACTCTTTTGCGGGTTGTTTGTTCATGTTTTTCCAAGTCCTTCAGGTCTATCATTAAATGATTAATATGAGATGTCTTTGATATTCTGATGTGCTAAAAACTTTCCTCTTAGGAATGTTTAGTTCCCATGAGTTTGTGTAATTTCTGTAGTATCTGTTGCTGTTCAAATACAGCTTTATCCTTTGTGATCAGATACAATGCAGGCTGTTGTTTCAATTTTCATATATTTGTTGAGACTTCATTTGTGCTCTCCATACAGGGTCAATTTTTTTTTTTTACTTGTTAGATTAACCCTTTTTTAAACTCATTTTTCTAATTTATTGATTCCTTTTGTGTATTTCATACAGAACATCCCAAACAATTTTAGTCATCTTTATACCCACATCCCAAATGGCACCCTCCCATACCCCCCCCCCAAACTGGAGCCTATATACTCTGTCACCCCTGTTACTGTTCACTGTGTTATCCATGTCCCCAGCCATTCCCCAGTGCTAGTTCATCTGCTGAGTCTAGTCAGCCTAACTAGAGTTCCTTGTTTTAGGAAGATCAGCTTTTCCTCAACCAGCAGCAATCAGTTGCCAACATTCCTTTAGATAAGATTGGGGTCTGCTGTTCATTTTCCCAGTTCTATGCTGGGTTACTGTCTGGGAATCTCTTGGGCCACCCTGGCCAACAGCTCAAAGGAAGGTATCTCCTGTCTGTCATTGTTTCTTGTTATGTAGCCTTTAGCTATACACATGGACTCTTAAAGAAATATACTGATCACTTTAATCTTTGGTTATACTTTCCTTGTGGGTGTTTAAGACCATACAATTGGCCCAAATAAACCACTTTATTTTTACTCTTAAGGTCGTTTGAGGATCTGTTCCTCAGGGGTTACATGGGCTTGGGAGGAGCCCCTGGCTTCTTTCTTTTACCAGTTCCATCTATGTGAAGATAAGTCAAAGGTCCTGCTCAAATATGGTCAAGTTTTTTTAGATAGCTCCATGGCTGGTGAGAAGGTAGTATATATGATTTAGTGTTTGAGTGGCATCCTCTATACATAGCTGTTAGATCCATTTAGTTCATGATGTCATTTAATTCCAGTGTTTCCGTTCAGTTTTTGTCTAGATGATCTGTCTACTGGTGAGAGTTAGGTATTACAGTCCCCAACTATTGTGTGGGACTCAGTCTGTGGTTTGAGCTCTAACAGTATTTCTTTTATGAAGTTTGGTACCCCTGTATTTGATGCATAAATGGTTACAATTGTAATATCAACCTTGGTGGGTTTCCCTTTAATGGGTCTGAAATGTTCTTTCTTATCTGTTCTGATTAGTTTTGAAGTCTATTTTGTCAGATGTTAGAATAGTTACAACTGCTGATTTCTTGATTTCATTTGCTTTCTCCATTCTTTTCCCTTTCTTTCTCCATTCTTTTACCCAAAGGTGGTACCTACCTTAGATGATGAGGTATGTTCTTGGGGCAGCAAGAAGATTCGTCCTGTTTTCTAATCTAATCTGTTAGTCTGTGTCCCCTTATTGGAAAATTGAGACCATTAATACTGAAAATTATTACTAAGAAATGTGTATTAATTCCAGTTATTTTGTTGTGGTGTTGTTCTTTTATTTGTTTTATTTATTTATTTTTTTAATAGAAGGAAGAGTTTATCTGAGCTCATAGTTCCGAAGGGGCAAGAGGCATAGTGGCAGAGGTGGCTGGAGGTAGAGTGGAAGCTAAGCTCTACATCTTCAAGTGGGCACAGGAAGTAAGAGATCAACTGGAGATCAGGCAAGGCTTAAGAATGCTCTAAGCCAGCCCCTAGTGATGTGCTTCTTCCAGCATAGCCACATCTTATAAGACCTCCCCAAACAGCATCACCAAGTGGGAACAAAATTTCCAAATGGGAGCCTATGGGGACATTTTCATTCAAACCACCACATTACACCCCCTGGCCCCCCATAGGCTCATGACCATATAAAATGTGAAATGCATTTAGTCCAAACTTAAATGTCCCCATAGTCATTACCAGTCTCAATACTCTTCAAAACTCCAGTCCAAAGTCTCTTCTGAGACTAAGGGAAATATCTTAACTGTAAGCCCCTGTAAAATAAAAAACAAATTACATACTCCCAACATACAGTGGACCCAAATACATATTACCATTCCAAAAGGAAGGAATGGAGGTATAGTGAGGAAATACCAGACCAAAACAAGCCTGAAAACCAGCAGGACAAACACAAGATTCAGTAGCTCCATGTCCAACTTCTGGGAGTTTACTTCTAAAAGGCTTAGATGACTCATCCCCTCCAGCTTTGTTGTGGGCACCATACATCTCTCTCTTGGGCTGGTACAACTCCCTGTATGCAGGTCTTCTTGGCAGATGCCTCACAGCTCTGGCATCATGAACATCTTCTTGGGGTCTCCATTGCCAGCCAAGCTTCACCTTCACTAAGCAGAGGAACGACTGCTTCATGCTGCCTGGTCTCAGTGGCTCTCTGAAACCATGGAGGAAGAAATGATGACTCCTTCACTCTTGCATCTTTCATGCCTCTAAAACCAGCACCAGGTGAATGACACTGCAAGTTTGACTGCAAGTTTGGGATGGACTCCAGCCTGTTTTATCTATTTTAGAAGATTTTCTGCAGCATTTTCCTTTCACAAGTTGGAGACTTAACTGGGTGTGGTCTTACCCTGGAGGCACTCTCTCCACTGTTTTAGTGCAAATCTCTAGGTCTCTCCTTAATCACTTTAATCTCCTTATCAAAGGGATCCTCTCCAGCACATGCTTGAGTTCCAGCATCTACTTTCCCAGTGTACTTTTTCAGTCTGAACTGTACAGTCTGTATTTCTTTCTGCTCCATTTGCTCTTTTTCACTGTAGATCTGTGTAGTATTCACCATTAATATCCATGCCACTATTTCTACATTAGGTTGTGTTGAAATTTCTTCTGCCAGAAAAATTAGTCCATTGCTTTTCAACTTAGCCTTGGGCAAGCTTTTTGGCTGTGGGAAGACTCCAGCCAGACTCTGCCAAAATATCCCAATTGCTGCTTAAGTCCCTATTTCCCCCTGGAACCACACTGTTCTCAGCATTAGTTTCTTCCAGGTGCCTCCTAGAGTGGCCTTTAAACTCTGCTTATAGCAATAATCACTTTTTGAGGCCACGTTTCCAAAGTCTTCCACATTCTTCCAAAACCCCACATGATCAGGTTCTTCACAGCCAATGGCCCACTGTCAGGTACCAATTACTGTATTAGTTACTTTCTGTTGCTGTGATAGAAACACTGACCAAAGAAACTTATATAAGGAATAGTTTGTTTAAGCTTACAGGTCTAGGAGAATTACAATCCATCATGGCAGGGAGGCATGCCTGTCAGAGCGGCTGGAGGAGGAGCCAAAGCTAAGCTCTACATCTTCAAGCAGGCACAGGAAGCAAGAGCTGTTCTTTTATTTTAAATGTTTGTTTTGGAATTCTTTATATATTTCCTATATTCTCATGGGTGTGTTTAACCTTCTCTTCAGACTGAAGTATTCCTTTTAGTATCCCTTATAGAGCTGTTCTGATGGCCATAAATTCCCTAAATCTATTTTTATTGATAATTTTTACTTTCTTTCTATTAGAACTGATAGTTTGGCTGGATATAGTAGCCTGCATTTGTGTCTTTGTTCCTTAAGAAGTTGTAGAACATCAATCCCTCCTGGATTTCAAAGTCTCCTTTGGAAAGTCAGATGTCATTCTGATTGGGCCCACCCTTTTTCTCCCTTGCAACTTTTGATATCCTTTCTTTGCTCTGTATATTTAGTGTTTTAATTGTTATGTGACTTGGGGAATTTCTTTTCTGGTCCTGTTTATTTGGTGTTCTGTATGCCTCTTGCACTTTGATAAGCATCTCCTTCCTTAGATTTAGGAAATTATCTTCTATAATTTTGTTGAGAATATTTTTGTGCCTTGTACATGGGATTCTTTTCTTCTGTACCTATGATTCGTGTTTGGTCTCTTTATAATGTCCCAGAGTTCCTTCATGCTCTCTTCCTGGGTTTTTTTGATTTACATTTTTTTTTACTGAATGTTCCAATTCTGCTACCTCATCTTTAAGGCTTGATAATTCTCTCTTCCACATGATCCATTCAATTGGTGAGGCTTTTCATTGAATTTTTTATTTCACTGATGGAGTTTCTCATGTCAAGTTTTATTTGAGTTTGTCTTTTTCTTCAAATATTCTATTTCTTTATTAAATTATATTTTCAAATCTTGGATTTTTTATTTCAGTTGCTTGAGTTTCATAGTCTTCATTCTGTATTTTTTCGTGCCCTCTTTAAGTTCCTTAGACATATTTATAGTCATTTTGAAATCTTTGTCTTGTGCATCAACTAAGTTGCTCTTGTCAGGGGACATTGTGGTGGGTATACTAATTTATGGAGTAAATATATGGTCTTGGTTATTCTTGTTGTTTATATCTTTGCAATGGGACCTAGGCATCTGGAGTTAGGCTGTTGGCAGAGATTCTTGGTTATGGATATTTCTTCCCTTTGTTGAGCAAGTGTTTTGATCTTTGTTTGCTGTTACCTAAATTTGTCAGGTTTTGGACCAGCTGAATGGTGCTTGTTGTTTGATTTTTGAGTAATACTTTTTGTGTGAATGGGGTGTCACATGTGTTCCTTGCATGGCTGAGGATATGCACACTTCTATACCCAGGAGTAAACCTTCTGTAGTATTAGAAGTCTATCGCTGACAATCTTTAGAAGTCTGTTTAAGGCTCACATGGCTCTACAGGTATGTTTGGGTGGTAGGGTCTTGGAGCACGGTGGGTATAGGCAGTGCTCCCTGGCAACTGAGAGAAGGATGTCACATCTACCTCCGGTGGAGATGGGTAGAGTAGACAGATTGGAGGTTTCTTCCTGGTGTCCAAATTGAAGGATGCCTGGTGGTCCCTGGACAAGTGGTAGATTGGGTGACTGTGGGGGAGACATGTTCTGGGAGTTGCTGTGAGGAGGAAGGGTCCTGGGGTTGCCTACTAGGGTTGAGGATTGCAGGGAGCCATGAACATTCTCCAGGCAGTGGTACTGGGGGAGGTTTCTCAATTTGGGCTAGGGTGAAGCTTTGGAACTGCATATCTATCTGTGATTTGAGGTTGGAGATTTGTCAGAAGCCGTGTCCTTGATCCCTGAGCAGCATGGAGGGAGGGATCCCTGTCTGTGACCCAGTATTTCTTAAAATGAGAAGAACACAGGAAAGATACGATAGGAACAGCACAGAAAGGGTTAAAACATATTCAGTGCTTAAAGACACCAGTGGAAGCTGCTTTTGAATGTGAGTAGTATGTATAATTTGGGTTTTCAGATTTTTGTGAAAAAAAATCCACAAACAAAACAACCCTAAAAAAGCATCAAAGCTTGTATTTTTTCTTTTAACTATGGAATAATATAAATAATTAGTGTATTCCTGAGGAAATAGGATTTTGTTTCTCCCTGCTTGTTTTGTCTTGTTCAATTTTCTTAGCTGAACAAAAAGTCTTCGAAATCCTTTCATTTTAACTACTTACAAAAATAATAATCACCTATAATTTTTGTCCCTGTTCTCATAATAAGGTGAAGTTCAGTTCAAACTACTTATACAAGCTAAGTCAATAATTCATTGTCCAGCTTTTGCCCATAAAATCGACCTGTGTATGTCCCTTTTGTAATTCAGGTTGGAAGAAAAATACTGAGCATTCTGTTGATACCCTTCCAAGCTTTCTGCTTTTTTCTCTACACTGAGCAAACTGTGGAACAAACATCATTTGCTTTGCAAAACTTCAACTTATATTTAGAGTGTTTCTAGGTAGAAGAATTACCTTATAAACATCCTATTCAATCCTTAAACTCCCTGGAATAGTCTCCATCTCTCTATGCTTTGTACCTTTGTTTCATTCTAGGTTTGCAATAGCCATCACTTGGGCTGTGCAATACAAAGCAAAAGAACTTCTTTCTTTAGAAATCACATACGCCTTTTGCTTTTCACCTTCTAAGTCACTGATATTTCTAAAACCTAAGGCGTTGATGTTGCCAGATGATCTTTCAGAAACCCAGTTCAAACTTCATTGTAGTGGAACTCACAAACTCCTGATTTCTTTAACTCCCTTACACACACACACACACACACACACACACACACACACACACGGTGGGGGAGAGGCAGACAGAAACAGAGAGGCAGAGAGAGACAGACTACAGAACGGAGTAAAAAAAAAGACAGCATAGCAGAAACAGCACTTTCAATCACATCTCCTAATCCTACCTTTTGGCTCCAGGCAAGCCGATCTGTTTCTTTGTCCCCAGACACGGGTGGCATCCTCATATCACTATGTCTTCACCTGGTGCTCTCATTTCCTGGAAGGCCCTTTTCATTTTTATGAACACTGCTTTCTCTACAAAATCTTCACAGCCCCAACAGAAAACGCAGTCTGATATTTCCTATCATTTTACATTGCATTTGCTGCTGCATCATTGCATCTATAATATGCCATGCATGGCTTTATATCAGGATTTCCATCCCTGTTTCAGACGAGGTATTTCATGAATGACCCCCTGTTCCAATGAGAGCAGGTTTGGCCATGGCATCTGCTTAATTCAACAAGAGACTGGCATTGGCCCTAGCTCTTCCAAACCAAATCTTAGGCAAAATGAAAACAAATTCATCTGATTCTCAATCTCTGCATCAGTAATGCTGGGAAATCACAAAACATAATAAATTTTACATAGTTCTTAGAATATTGTAGATACTTAATAAACATAAATCTTTATTAGCTATAATGTAGACTATAGCTTTTGTAGGATTGTTAGAACACAGAAACATACAAGTAATGTATTTATAGATGGAGTCAAACAATAAATCATTATTTTGTGACTGCATATTATGAAAGGAAATTTTATGCATCTAATAATTTTTAGGTAGAAAATATCATCAGACAATAGACATTAGGGGCCAGAGGAACAGTGTCCTGGTTCGTTATCAATTCTGTAAAGTAACAGTAAAGAAAGATTGGGTTATTTACCAGGTACTGTACTAGAGTATTGTGCATGGAAGCATGCATAATAAAAATCAACCCTGAGTAACAACAAAAGCTGGTTTTTAATTTAACATTATTGGCATTTGTTCAATGAATACCCGCATTTGGATAACATAGAAGGAGACCATGTATAATTGACTGGCTCACAAATTCACTGTTTAAAATACTTTTCCACAAGATCTGTAAGGATGCTCACATAATGGCATAATATGCACTCATCATCTCCTGCAAAACATGCAATATCTATTCTTCTTGGAGCAAAAGAAAAATGCAAACAAGAGAAGAGCAGAGACTTGTTAAGATTCTGTAGAAAAGAATCTGAACAGGTTATGGATGGCAAGAGCAAGTGTCCAAAAAATAAAATAAAATAAAATAAAGCCAACTTGTGAAAAACGTGCTTGAGTTCTACCATACGCAAGCTCACATCACAACTCATGAGGCATCGAATTTATACCTGTGTTCTACAGGAAGATCGTAGTCAATAACAAGAACGTAGTCTGAGAATCCTATCCGAGCTATTACTGCAGAGAGTCATAGCTCCAATTTTAAATGCAAGAATAACTCAGTTTTTTTCCATATGCAACTAGTTATAAAAAGAAGATGCATATTTTTTTAATCTTTTTATAAATAAAATCTATTTCCTCATCCAAACATGTTTAGAATGGACTAGAATCTGGATTCAAGGATTAGTTTGGTTAAATGAGCTTTGTTTCCCGTATGTAGGAAGTAATCTCTGGTTATAACAATAAATTTATTGAAAATCTGTTAGCTAATATCCCAAATTCAGTAGGCTGCATTTTAATTATTGAAATATCCCCCGTTTTATTCATCTTTCATAATCAATAAACAATAAGTAGCATTTTATTGTGTTTATTTTTATACTACTAGTATCTTCAATATATTTACTTAAATACCAAGGGTGTGGATCAACCTAAGGAAAATCAGTCTCTCCCCCTGCCTGTTTCTCTCTCATCTTCAATGGACATGGGCAGAAAAATGAGGCCATCTGAACAGAATAATTTAGGAACAAATAAAATTGGGGTGGTTGTTTCTGTGATAAGGGAGTCTTTCTAATGATATTACTCTGTGATTTACTCTGAGGATGCCACTAGAATTTCATTATCCTAGATAGGATAACAAATCTTAAACCATTAGCATCCACTCTCTGCCCCCTTGTGGTGGGTATTACCAGCTGACGACATGGAATTAAGTTATGAATCAATCAACAGTATTGATTGGGTATAATGTTCCTCACATACTATTTATTAAAATTAATATCAATACTAAAATAATATTTTAGTGGTATTTTAATATAATTTAAAATATGAATACTTCAATTTTGCAATTGTATTATTCAAACAACTAACATAAAAGTGCCTGATTGGAAATAAACCAGGAGATCAAATTACAGCCCCCAGATGCAGGAACAGTTTTCCACTTTTTCATAATCTGTTCATTGTAATCAGGTGGCTTTGTTGTGCTTATTTAGAAATACAAAGAATTTGGGGAAATCAGTGCATTGCATAATGACTACATTTATCTACATTTATCTGTTGTATTTTGGACTACTTAATGCTGGACAATTCTGCTTTGAAGCATTGATTTACTCTTCAGACACTGCATTTATTCAAACATTAATTGAGCGTCTGCATTTCTTTGTGTACCACACGTCATTACTAGCACTTTGCCACACTTGTAAAGAGGAAGGCCTGCTATGGATACTTAAAAGCTGCTTATATGATATGATTATAGCACCAAAGGAGTGATATTTTACAGGATCCTGTCATAAAACACCTTTCTTAGATGTTTGTTGATGAAAAACCTCATTTTAATTAATTTCCCTAATACCCCTTCATCATTTTCATAATAAATTCCTTGGAGTGAGAGCCTAGGAAGAATGTGAGATCAAACATAACCATTCTGCCCTCCCCTATTCTCTCATCTTGCATTGTTCTCATCCTCCCTATCATTCGCCCCCTTAAATAATAGAGGATTCAATTTGTATACTCAACTGATGGCATGACTTCTTTCTAGAGCAGACCGAACAGTCTAGGTAGCATGAGCATAGTTACCTGTGGCCTTTCCAGCTGCAAAAGAATAAGGAATAAGGAATTATAATAAGGTTTGCTAATTTTTGCTAATGATAGAGTTTGTTGGCCTAAATGAAGTCTGATATTTAGTTCATTTCTCCTGTCTTTTTAATACTAATCCTGTATTGTTTCTATTCACTTGGTTCCACTAGAAGAAACAAAGGATAAGTGAGGTTTTGCTATAAGAAACAAAGCAGCAGTCATTTATTGCTCTGTTATCAAACACGCCCATGTCTGTGGGCTACTCAATCACCCAGCCAATGGAGAGTCCTTTGCTTCATTACCGGTGTCAAAAGGAGTCAGAGCTGTGGAGGATCCCAACCTCCAGTTAAATGCTGCAATCTAGGAATGTGACCCCAACAATTTTGCTCACAATTCACTGGCCAAAAACTCAAGGTGCTAGGAAGTAGATGTCTTTCACACGGATGACATGGAACAACTTAAGGATGTTTGGCGAACATACTGATAGCAACCATGTCTACTTTTCCAGAAGCATCTCTCTGTTCCAGAAAAGGGTTGATATTGTTTGAGGTGTTGTTTAAGCACAGTCTTCCTCTTTATCGGATTGTTGGTTCTTTCTTCAAATTTATCTAATGCGTGCCACCGGGTTCACACTTTTCTTCTATTCCCTTGCACTTCTGCTATTGCTTGCCTTCAAATAGTTAATTTTCCAGAGAAAGATACAGACATGTAGTTAACACACAATACAGAGAATTAAATGCAGTGACTGTACAAACACACTATCTCTCTCTACTTCAAGGTGGTAGAGGGTAGGAAATTCCCCAAAGGTTATATCGAAATGAAATGTGGATGTAAACGATTTCACTGAGAGTAAAAGCAAGTCCAAATACAAGGAGACATGATGACTTCAAGAACATCCTGATGGTTCAACACAGCCATTCAAAATTCAAGTTATTAGAGGGCCTTGGTCTATCTTAGGTAAGGTGCCCATTGCTTGGTTAAGGAGAATTCAACTTTGTGATCGATAAGAACATCAATATATCGCAATGAATAAATTTGACAAGATGTTGTGGGGAGGGAGAGAAGGAGAATTAATAATCTCAAGGAAAATGCATATAGATCTGTCCACTGTACTATAGTGATACCAGAGAAAATGAGATCCAGGTAATCCAAGTGTCTTGAGGGTACTACAGAATTATCTAAGGCAAGTTAACAATTGAATATTAGGTTCATACTATAGTTTACTAAGATCTGTTTATTCCACAGTAATGTAAAGGGTTGTTTTAATGGGATTTGAAACAGGGCTACTTAGTAGTGACCAGTGCTGTAACATAGTTTAGATATGATTTGGCCATAAAGAAAAGTGGTAAAAAAAAAAAAAAAAAAAAAGCAGGAGACAAAGGTTCAAGACGTACAGACAGGTGAGTGTGGTGACGCACCAGAAACTGCAGCAGTAGGGAGGTGGACTGGAGGAGTGACATGAATTCCAGGACTGCCTGAGCTACAGAATGAGAATGTGGGGATCCATGGACAATGGGCATTAGCATCAAGGAAAAATGAAGCTGGAGAGGCTTTCTGTGCTTTGAAAAGGGTGGATGCTTGTGCCTATAAATACAGTGGGAGGAGAAAAGAAGAGGCTTCCTCCTGGTGGTGAAGGTGACAGCAGCTCATGCTCCCACAGCCAGTGCTTCCTGTACTGCCTTGGAAATGAACCACTGGAGGACCAGTGACAGCTTTTGCTATTGATAATGCTTGCTTGATGAGCAGAACAGCTACTGGGATCGCATCACTTTTGGTGATGAAATCATCATTTCATAATAATTTGTGTTGGATCATTTAAAAAAATACAGTCTTACATGAATTATATAATTTAAGGGAATGTTTTCAAGGAAGTTGTTTAAAATAAATGACTCAATATTGATCTATAGCAATAATTGATAAATAGAAAGTGTTTTTTAAATGTAAAAAAGTTCTTTCCAACTAGATTCCTAGCATTATTCACTGAGAATACCTCTAGGCTTCTCTATTTTTGTATGTTTTTATTCTCCCTCTTAACCAATCCCATAAATTAACATATATCTCGTTATCAGGATTTCTGAGATTTCACAAAGAGGATTTCTCTTTTATAGTTATATTTTCTCTGACATATATATATATTATTTCTTCATTATAATCCCTTTAGTCAAGTTAGAAATGATGTGTCCTCTATTCATAAGAACTTTAGCATGCATTTCTCAAAACTTTTTATTTTGTTGCCTAAACAGAGTATAGTGACCAGTGATTGAAATGAGAATATTTAAAATTGATGCAATAATATTATCTACTCACATGTATTTTCTACTTCAGCAATGCCCCCTGCTGCTTTGTTTCCTGACCAAGGATGTAATTTAGATTCTTGAATTTCAGTTATCTGCCATATTTCTTTACTGTATCTAATACTGAACTTTTATCTGGAAGCTTGACTGATCTTGATCTTTGAAGTATAGTGAGTTCAGTGGTATAGAATTTTGAAAATGGAAACCAGACCATAGAAGTGATTTCTTGATTCCTTCAGTCCATTATGACAGGTGGCACTTACTGTCAATTTTTCTCAATATTGATAATGACTCTGATCTCTTGATTAAAGTAGTATCTGCCAGATTTTTTCAAGTATATTTTAAAACATTATTTTAAATATTTACTAAGCTGACTTGCCATGGAAAATTGTAGAGTATTGTTTTCTGATTTTCAATTACTTAAGAAAAATTTGAGTTTTATTTTGACACAAAAACCTGCATACAGCCATTGACAGAAGATTCACATGACTTCCAAAACATGAAAGCATCAAGATTTCTTCAGCAGCTGAATAAACTGCGAAATATCCACACAATGAAATATTATTCAGCACTAAAAAGAATTGAGATGTCAAGACATGAAAATAATGGAAGAATCTTAAAGATGTTCCTAAGTGAAATAAGCTAATCTATAAAGCTTAGCTGGTGTATGGCTACAGGGAAATCACACGCTTTATAAAAAGGCAAAACTCTTACAACAATAAAGGGACCAATGGTTGGCCATATTAGAGTCAGAAGAAAGGCAGATTACGCAAATTTTATATGATACAATACTAGGTGTTTACATGTCATCAACTCCATAGATTGCAAAGCATCCAGAGTGAACTCTGATGTAGAGTATTGACCTTGGGTAGCTATGATGTGCCTATTAGGCTAATCAGTGGTATCAAGTGTCAAGAGAAGGGGTATAAAGACGTCTCCACATCTTGCTCTCATTTCTTTTTCTGTGAACATAATACAGTTCTAAAACAATTCAAGCTTTGCAATAAGGAGACTTCACTACTGTTAACCTAAACCACATCCTAAAAGTTAGAGAAAGCAGCCCAAAGTGTACCACTATATGGTAGTTTAATTCAATTCAACAAATAATCACTAAGTCCTGCTCTGTGGCAGATGTGCATGCTTATAATGGATGCCATGAGCAGGTTACAGTGTATTTATTTATTTAATATTTTATTTATTATCTTTATGTGTATGCATATATTTTCTGTAAGTGCACCTATGTCATGCAATGCCCATGGAGGACAGAAGAGGGTGTCAGATCCCCGGAACTGGAGTTGCAGATGGTTGTTAGCCACCATATGGATGCTAGAAACCGAACCCAGTTCCTCTGCAAGAGCAGTCAGTGCTCTTAACTATCTTTCCAGCCCCAAGTAAGCTACAGTTTAGTAAGGAGCAAAATAGCTTCATGAATATCTTTTTTGATTCATATGGTAGCAAATGCATGGAGAGATTAAAAAATAGAGAGATTTTGTCAAGTTAGAGCAAAAGCATGTCATTAGAAATATGCGGTTCAAGAAAAACAATTTCCAGTGAAGCAACATGAAAAAAAAAACAAGAAAAATAAATTAATAAATTTATAGAGATGAAAAATAGATAACACTGAGATAGACTTAAAAGATATTGAACATATTTGGGGATGTAGTAATCTACTTTGAGAAGCATACATTGACATGCTCAGCAGTAAATCTAGAGAGGTGAGCTGGGTAAGGTAGGTAGAGAACCTTGGATAATAAGCAAGAACTTTATACTGTTTTGTCTAGGAAAGAAGAGCTAGTGAAAGCATTTGAACAGGGAAGAGCTGTAAGCGATGTGCTTAGGGTTAGGAATAGGTTTATTCAGATACATAAGAATGAAATTTACTATATTTCATGGTAAATCAACATAACTGCTTCAGAAAATTCCACCAGTAAGGGCTATGCCCTCAGTCCAGTAGGAAAGGTGAGAGCCATATCTTCTTTTAATCTCTTTTTCTGTCTTTTCAAGGCATTTTTTAAAACTTTGATCAAATAAGCTGTCTTACCTCAAGCTGTTATAATAAAATATCATAAACTAAGTGTCATATAAATAATCAAACTTATTTCTCACCATTGTGGAGACTAGGAAGTCCTAGATTAAGGCAGCAGATGCTCCATGAAACCTCTTTTATAGGGGCACCAATTCCATTCCCAAAGGCTTCACCATCGTGACCCATCAACTCTGAAAAGTCTCACTTCCAAATATTCTAGCATTGGTAATTAGGTTTCAGTATGTGACTCCTGGGGCCAGAAAACACAAGCATTCAAGCTACGGTGAAAATAAAAATGGAGATACTGTGGAAATACCCTGTCAACATCCTATATCCTTCCTGCCCTCCACATATCCCTATTTTTTTAGTTTCAAATCATTTAAAATGTCCTGTAATTTATGAAAAATTATTTTATTTTCAAGGAACTTGAAACATTAAAACATAATCTCCTTAAAGCATTAGGCTTTCTGTTCACCAGCATGATTTCAACAAGATGGAAGCCATGACAGTAAAGTGTTAAATTTTATCAGCTAGACAAGGGCTTTCCCAGTTGGACATTGATGAACGTTATACAAAAAAACCTTCTACACGATAGAGAAGGAAATGTATTTGCCTCAAAATTCTATTTTGAAATGCACATCCCCTTTTGTCTCTTAATAGATATTACTAAGTTTGTGGCCAAAGATGCGCACACACACACACACACACACACACACACACACACTTTTTTTTTTTTTTTAGGTAGTCCTACCATGTGGCCCTGGCTGGTCTTGAACTCAGTTTGTTGCCCATGCTGTCCTTGAACTCACAAAGATCTCTCTGCCTTTGCCTTACAAGTGCTGGGATTAAAGGTCTGTGCCACCATGTCTGACTGTGACCCAAGATTTTTAACAGCACTAGCATGGATTTTAAGAAACTGTTAAACACATTTTAACTGTCTACATCTTCTTCAATACCAGTTTCTTTGTTTGCACAGTTATAGAAATCATATAAATCAAATCTCATTTCCCTACTTGGACAGTCAGTGATTAATTATCAGCATGTACTAGATTGGCAGATCTCCCAACAGAAGTGTAACGTACGCCAGGGCGTCTCTACCCATTTCCACAGAGAAGGTGTGATGAGAAAAGGCATAATGTGAATCCAAAGATCTCAGTTTATTCACCTTTAAAAACTAACAGTAATGGCTTAAAAATTCTTCACTCTATGTAAAGAGCACAGTTAGCTGCCCCCATACACACAATCAATACTAATCATGCTATATAAGTAACACCGAGCATTTGGTGACAATCAGGTGATGGTGTACTCAATATCATTTTTGTGAGAGAACTGCAAGTCAATATGTTTTGAAGACAGAATTTTAAAACTGACTTCTAGACAAGATAATAATGGAAACACACCTATACATCACTTTCAGTTTTAATTATCCAGGAATTTTGAATGGGTCTTGTTAATGTTAAAACATAATACTTCTCACTACCAAATGGTGCTTCTCTCTCACTCAGGAGATAACACTATCTGGAAGATTATTTCCAAATATGGTTTCATTGCCTTTGTATGTGAGGGAGAGTATTGGGGTTTTGGAAGGTTAAAGGGCTGCAAGATTTCTGAGTGAAAACATCAAGGTCACATGTAGCTGGCAAATGGAGTTGAGAGAACGGTAAGGAAATGCTGGCCATGGAAGAAAGCAGAATGCAACTTAGTGAGGTGAGCCCAGTGTAGGGTAGCAAAGAATGAGGGCCAAATTGATTTTACAGAGGAGCACAGGTCAGCTCCCGGAGCACACTTCTAGCATCAGTGGACTCAGTATTTATTGCTTTCTTTCCACATGGAATGTAGGAAGACACACTCATTAAACTGCATGAGCTTTTAGGAGAATTTCAATCATATAACCACAGCCAGCAAACAGTGAGCACTGTGGCCTACAGAACTAGTTTCTATCCTGCTTGTTTTTATTCAGTGTATCAAAATAGTTAGCAACTCTTAACTATAAACTGCACTCAAACTTATCATATTGACTTAATGAATCCTCTTTCTTCAAGACCGTACATTAAATCTTAAAATAAATCATCTTCTATCTCCTGCCCCTCAGTGGGAAAAGAATCACAAACCTTCCTGGTTTTCTTTCAGGCCATAATGCTCCACATGGCTCCTTATCTCAGTCTCCAATGTGTCAACACTTACACGTTTAAAACTCTTGCTTTTTACTCTGCTTCACTGGGTTCTAGCTGGCTCCCAGACGTTACTGTCTATTCATTACCTCTGAGGAAACCGCTAAAATCATTACCTCTGGCTTTTGGCTTGTTTTGCTTTCAAAGATTATAATGGATGATTGGAGAAAAATTTAAAAAAAAAAAACACATTTTAATACTTCCTAAAAGTTTTAGGCATTAATGGTGTTTGGGTTTTGTATTTGAGGAGGTGATCCCTGGCCAGGTATATGATTGTACAGAATGAAAGGAGGGAGCAAACATATCTCAGGGTAAGGCAGATCAGTCGGAATCAGGCCTACAATGGATTCTCACAGTGCCTAGACAAAGAGATCCTGATCTTCCCAAGGCTGCTTCATCACTACCCTTGATGCTAGCCTCAAGTAGACATTTGCTAACTTGTCTCAAATCATAGCATCACAGAATTTTAGTGCCCCTCTTACTACAACAAACTATCCCGAAATGGTCTACTTATAAAGCAGAAAGGGCTTTGCTTTTGCTTGCAGTTTGGGACGTTTCGTTCCATAGCTGACTAGTTTCATTGCTTTGGGGTCTGCAGCAAGATAGCATGTCGAGCGGGGAGGAAGGGATGACGACTATTCACCTCACCATAGCACCAGGAAGGAAAACCAGAGAGAAAAAGTGCACTCCACAATGCCCTGCAGGACTGTGCCTTCAGTCATTTAAGGCCTCCCACTAGGCCCTACCCACTGACAATCTCATCACCTTCCCATAGCACTACTCTACAGGGAAAGCTTTTAACAGACGGGCCTTTGCATAAATATCCAAGATTCAAATTACAGCACAGAGTGGATGTAAAGACAGCATATAAAGAGAAACGTACCGTAGCAATGCATACAATGAGAGAAAACAGAATAGAAATTGGTTATGAAGGAAAAGATATTGCTATTCTTAAAATGCTGACATCCTTTACAAATATTGTGAAATCCGTGCCAATTTGATGTACTTTACAAAGTAATATTACATTGTGTGATACATTAAGAACTCTTGTTTTCTGTAGTCCAGAGATGTAAAGAAAAATTGTCTTTGATATGTTGCATAATAACAAGCAACATCCATGAATCAACTCAACAGATCAATTTTCTGAAAATTTGAACCAACTCTTTTTTTCAAAGAATTTCAAAAATTAAAGGTAGCCTAGCTATCAATTCACCTGAATTATAATCTAGCTTGGATTCATGTCTCACTTGAGTCCCTAGCCCACATGTGTACTTATCACATCAGAATGGAAAATGGGGACAAATTATGCTCGTTCTGCTCCATTCACTGAGATAAGAAAGTAGGTGCATCCATTTGGTTGGGAGTGCCAACAATAGGAAAGGAAATAAAAGAGGGTTTTGATTTATTCTGATTAAACTAGAAAATAAACTCAATCAGAGCACCTGCTCCATGAACATCATGCTAACTGGCACTTTACTGTGTTACCTGGGATGTCAGTGACGGCTTTGGGGGAGGGGGGGCAGAGCTGCTGAAAACGTACCATGAAGCACACAGAGGAGTTCACAGACTAGGACTAGTTTTCATGGAGAAGTAAAAAAATGAGTGAACTCACCTTCAAATTTTCCCTTTCATACAATAAACTGTTTTCTATCTTGTAAAGCTATACAGAGGTCACAAAAACCAGACTGAAATATATATCGCAATCATCAAGGTCCAGTAACTATTCCTTAATTAACAATTCTTTGCTATTTTGAAATTTATTATTTGACAATTTATGTGTGTGTGATACATTCTGATTACTCTCTGCTCTACCCTCTCATAGTTCCCCCACCACCAACACCCCCTACTTTTCCAAATAAGTCCCTTTTCCAGAATTTTGTATTGTTTTGTTTTGTGAACCACTGAGTTTAACCAAGGCTGTCCACATGAACATGGGTGTGGAGCTATGTGTTGGAACCTAGTGGGCTCACCATGGATGCCAGCTGGAGACTTTGACTCCCCTCCCCAAGCATCCATCAATAACCAAAGGTTCCTCAAAGAAGACAAGGGCTGCACGAGTCCCTTCCCATTCATAAATGACTGTTGAAAGGCTCCACCTTGTGCAGGCCCAGTGCAGGCAACCAAACACAGATACTGTGATTCCTCTTCTTAAGTTGGGGTTCTGCAGCAGTGCATTGACTTGACCTTCCTATAGTTGGTACTCAGTTCATCCTACACTCATGAAGTAGGTTCCATGTTCCCATGCAGTTGTCTCACTAATCATTCCTATCTTAAGAAGCACTCTCTGCAGACAAATTCACTTGACAATGTTTCTAGCTTAGCGTATGTTCTTTGTCATTTCCCCAGTCATCTTGTACCTTTGCCCACCTCTCCGATTTCTCTTCATCACTTAAGTGTATGCATTTCTCTCCTTGTTTTACCTCTATCAAATTTTATTGTGTTACTATCACAAACCTCTATCTAAATTTGATTTCTCTTCTCTTGCGAGTCATATTGCTCCATAGCAAATTACTCCAAACTTTGTAGTTTATGATTGCATACATTCATTATCTCACAGTACTGTAAATCAGATGTTCAGCTGTAGCTCAGGAGGGCTCTCTGATTATTTTGAAATCAAGATGCCAGCCAGCCGCCTCTTTTGGTAAACTGTGGGGGAAAAATATCTACCCACTTCCGAGGTGATATAAGCAATTGTAGAATACAGTGCCTTGCTGCTGTAGGATTCAGTTTTCCGTTTGTTTGCTTATTTACTGTCAGTCCAAAGTTAGTCTCAGCTTTAGAGACTATTCGAATTCTTTGGCTTGTGGCCTCCTCCACCTTCCAAGCATGCAAAGAATCCTGCCTTTAGGGTAATAGAAGAAAAATGTACTCATATGGAATCTTCATGCCTTTTATCTTTGTGACTCCTTTCCTTTCTGCCTCATCTATTTTAATTTTCACTTTCAAAGGCTTCTGAACATACTTTGAGTCCACCTTTGTAATGCAAAACATTTGCTCAGTTCATGTCTGCAAAGTATCCTTTGCGTGTAACTTTCTATGATCATGTATATGTCACAGAAGGTAAAGGTTATGGGATCCAAACCTCTGCCTCCCACATCCTCCGGGGTGGGGGAGGGGGACCAAATCAGCTGAAAGAGATTTCTTCTTTTGTTTTCTGTTTCTCTTATTCTGTTTCTGTCTCTCATTTTGTATAACAAATGCCCACGACCAGGACTACTCTGAGAATAGGGAAAGGGTGATTTAAATTGGCAGTGACATATTTCTCCTTAACAGCGGGGAGCTAGAGAAGCTAAAATTTTTTTTTCGTTAATATTTATATACTGTTAATTTTTTCCTAGCACACTAATTACAATGTATTTTTCATCATTTTTTTTCTGCTTTCAATGATAATGGTTTTCAATCAGGACTGTCACCTGCTCTTAAAGCTCTATGGTTGAATTAAAATACAGTACAACTCTGTGTCCTCACCAGAAACTGAGGTGACCGTGTCTATCAGTTTGAAAGTGTGGTCCCTTTGTAGTAACACAAAGCAGGTTAAACGAAGAAAGAGCACGAAACCTTGGCAAAGATCCATCACCAGAGAGACAGAAATAGATCAAATCTCCTTAAGTTATACACAAGTAACTCTATTATTGTATGTAGAACACACTAATAAATCAATAAATAATACTCACTAAAAAAATTAATACTAAAGAAAAGTAGATAACTACAGATATTACTATGAAATTTCAGAAGATAAAAACAACTTATTTGAAGACCATGTACAGTTCAGTAACAAATTTTGAGAAATCAGGTTGTGTGGTTAACACAAAAAAAGACCAGTTTTTGAGTTAGGAAACTCATGCTTCTGTATCTACCTTAATGTTATTTATTTTCTGAGAGTCTGAGTATTTTTCATGTACAAAATGGGAAGAATATTGCACTAGCCAGATGCCTACTGTCACACTGCCACAACCACAGCGGCTTTTAACAATTAGCGTACATTCCTCAGCCACAAGTCTGTAGATCATCATAGTCTGTGGTCTCTAAGTTGTGGGTTACATTCAAAACTGCTTAGAGCTTTTATTCTATGTTCTATAATACAGTCCTGACAGGCATCAGTTACTTGGCATATTCTTCATAGAAGAAGACAGAAATAATTCAAAAGATGATCAGAAATATGTGACATTCTTTACTTCCTAGAAACTGATACATCATCACTTTTGCCAAATTCACACGTCCAAAAGTTAGGTGGCAGAGTCCTGATGAGTCCTCCCGCAGGGTTGAAAGGTGAGGGACTAGTTGCTAAAGCGTAAACTGATGCTCTGAACACTGACCTTGAATATTTGTTGTGCATAAATCAATGAAGCATTGGCCCCATGTTAATCAAGTGGGTGGAACACAGGTATGGAATGTGAGGCAAGAAGAAACGGTATCTGTTAAAATCTTTGTCCTTCCTATGTAGACATAGGATGAGCTCCTCAGACCTCAGAGGAGAACGCTGGGCATATCGCTCATGAATAAAGAAAAAGAGAATGGAAACAAGGAAATTGGCTACAGCTTCTCCTTTGGGATACGCTAGCAGTTAGGGGACACATGCCATAGTTCAGAATTAAGGGCAAGGGTTATTTAATATATACCCCACAGATCAGAGACGTGGGTCTGATTTACATTGATGAAAACGTGGAAAGCTCTCTAAGGAAGCAACTTAATTTAACTTTGTCAGAGAAGAGTCCGAGGTTATTGATGTATGCGTCTTATGGCAGTCAGTTTAGGTGAACTAGCATATATACAGATGCCAGGGAACAGAGAGAAACTATAAGAATGAGCAAATGCTTCTAGCAATTCAGTGAGTGTGAGGTGTGGTTCATGAGGCTGCTATTTCACAGTGTTTTGCAAATGTCTTAAAGCACATTTTTTAGTGGTATTTTTGTAACTTTTATTGAATTTTTGTGTATTTGATTGTGTATTTGATACAGAACATCTTAATCATCTTTATAACCCCCTTCCCAACGGGCACCCACCCACAGCCCCCTGTGCTCCCCCTCCCCCGCCAGTGGATTTCATGCATTCTGTCATTTGTGTTAAGGCCTACCTTACAAACTCCTGGGACCTTGCTCATATGAACCTATAGCAATGTCAGCATGCACAAAATCCATACAAATATCCAGCATAGAACTGTAGAAATGGGCAGCAGGACCAATCTTAGCTGGAGACTTATTGAAGGAAAAGCTGATCTTCTTAAAGGGAAGGACTCTAGATAGGCTGCCTAGGCCTCAGTGAATTAACTTGTACTGAGGATTATCTGGGAACACTAACTTGACTTGAAAGGCCTTAGCACATTTTTTTTCACACAGAAATATCCTTAATTCAAAACTAATACTGTCTAATGCTCAAATCAAGGAATAGGAAACTTTTCTAACATTGAGTTGGGGTAGGGATAGGGGAGTTTCTCTGTAGGGAATACTGAGAATTTGTAGAAAACATTGTTCTTCAATCTTGCACCTTTCTAAGGGATTTTCAAGGGTATGTGTAACAATAATGACTTTTATTTTGTTGACTGTACAGTCCACATAAAATCCAAGTCTTGAATTTAGCTTCCATCTGAGTCAGGACACCAATTACATATAACTCGTCACCTTTATGTTCCATAAGCACTAGGAAAGTTGTTGGGTTGTAGTGTTCTTTAGATTCCCCATTTGACTGAGCTTGTTAATTGCCTGGTTCAAACATTCTGTATCCTCATTGATTTTTTTGTCTGCTCAATCTATCAATAAGTAAGAGAGGTGTGTTAAAATCAATTTTTTTCAGTGTTTCTTTCTATTTACTTCTATTTTACTTGCAATCTTCTAAAGCTACATTATGGGGTACATAGAACATTTGGATTGGAGTATCATCCTGATAATTTATCCTTTGATAAATTATCAAAGCAGAGTGGACCTCTTTATCTCCATTAATGTCATTTTGCATCAACAAACTATTTGGCCTGATAATAACATAGAATTATCAGAATTCTTTCAGGTCTTATATGCCTAGCATGAGTTTCTGCTATTTGATTTCTTTCAAGCATATTGTTCCTTACAAATTTTTGTGCCTGTTTAAGGAATATGCAGGATTAATTTTTTTTCTTTTAGACAGGGTCCCCCTATGACACCAAGCTAGCTAGAACTTACTATGTAGACCAAGTTGGCCTTGATCTCACACAGATTTGCCTGTCACTGCCTCTTGAGTGCTAGGATTAAAGGCATGTACCACCACCTGGTCTCTACCATTGTATTTTAGCTGTATAATTATGTCATTAATTAGAATGTTGGTTTCACTGACACTTTTCCATTAGAGCACAAGTCTCATGGAACCCTGGATTCTTGTCATTTCACTGGGGTCTCCCAGAGTAGTGCCTTGGACAAATTAAGGTTCAATCTCTATTTCTTGAATGAGTGAATAAATGGTTTTGTTTTCTATGGGTTGATTTCTATCCCTGTCTCTTCTTTATACAGATGTGATTGTGTTTTCTGGGTCAGAGTTTGCAGTCTGGAAACCAGGGAGATGGCTCAATGGTTAAGAACACTTGCTGCTCTTGCAGAGGACCTGAGTTCAATTCTCAGTACACTCATTGCAGTTCACAACCATCTGTAACTCTAGTTCCAGGGACTCCAAAACCTTCCTCTGGCTTCTGTAGGTATTACACGACTTGTGGTCTACTTACATACATGTGGGCAACACACTCATACACATAACATAAAAATAAATCTTTCTCTAAAAAAGAGTTTGCTTTCTGGTGCCAGGTGGCACCAGTTCAAATCCCAGGCCCAGCACTTAGCATTTTGAGCACTGTGCTTACTTTTCTTATGCCTCAATTACTCCACTGAGAATGGGATGATATAGGGAAACCCATGGCTTGTGTGAGAATTAAATAGGCATTTAGAACAGTGTTTTATATATAGTGGGTACCATATAGGTACTAGCTGACATCTCCCCCCTCAGTAAATTAGAAGTTAACACATTGTACTTTTAAAAAATTATCTTGCCTATTTAGCTACCCAAAATCTAAAATTAATTAATTATCGAATCATGAAACACTTGAACTCTGATTACATCTCTTAATATATCTGCTGTTTAGACTAAGAGTATTTTTGCCTACATGTTACCTCTTAGATGGGATTGGAACGCCTTTATGCTGCCCTTGCTTACCTATTTAGTAATTCGTCTCTATTAATTTTAGGGAGACAATCCTCTTCTCTTTCTCTCCAACTTTGTTTTAGCTCCTTTCAATTATTTCGTGCCTACAACTTTTGTTTGTCAGCATCCTGACCCTTTGGTCCTCTTTAATACACTACACTCGTTCTTTTGTGTGTACGCAACCTCCCTAGATCGAGGTTCGTTGATGCTTCAAGTACTTGGAGCAATTATTCAATACAATTTTCATATTTATTTCTAGGTGCTGTATCTTTTGTTTAAAAGATGCATGTGTGTGTTCTGTCTAACCTTTTTCTGGTTCCTTCTTCATACTTTGTGTGTCTCTGTGTGTGGTATGCCAGTAGCATATGCATGTGTGTGCAGGTGTGTGCTGATGTGTGCTCCTGAAGCCCAGAGAAAGACATGGCGCTATCGTGCTCCGCCACTCTCCACCTCACTCCTTTAAGAGCCTTTCACTGGATCTAGAGCTCAGCTAGAAGACAGCAACTTCATAGGATTCTCTTGTCTCTGCTCCCCACAGTGCTGGAGTTAGAGCTGCCTGTGTGGCCACACCCAGCTTTTTACATAGGTCCTGGATATGAACTCAGCACTGACCCCTCTGCTCAGCCCCTTCTCTCTACTAATGCATCCTCTTTTATTTCTGTAATAAAACAAATGTCCTTTCCATTGTAGGACAGAGCTTTTTCCTCTAATTTACTCAATACATGTTGTCTTCTAGCATGCAGAATATTTCTAATTCAGCTTCCCAGTAGCTTCCCGGATTTCTCTCCTTGGCCCTATGCATATATTCGTTCTAAGATTTTTCACCTGCCCCAAGGGAGGACTACGTTCACAGCATGCTTACTGCTCTGGATTTGGCCTGACTTACAAAAAGAATTTTAAAACACAATTTATCTGTAATATTAGGTGCTCTAGGCTGTAGTAGGGATTCAGCCAACTTTTCTGCCACTCTAGAGGAGATTGCTTTTTCTTATAGTCTTCTATAACATCTCTTTTGTTTTCTTCTGAGATCTCACCAAAGAAGACCATGAATCTTTAATGTTCTTATTTCTACCAGCATCATCCTGTTGGTAACAATATATGTATTCTCAAAGGCCATAGAAGTCTTCTCTGTTCTCTTCTGCATTAACACCAGAGTGAATGTGAATGTATTTTTACCAAGGATTGCAGCAGCACTCCATCTTCCAGAATCAAACTCTGCAACTACACCATAGCTCTACCAAAACAGACACCTGAAACCCACACAGCAGAAAAGAGAAGAATGTAAGTCTTGTACCATTCTGGAATGAAAAGTCAGAAATCAAGAGCCACACTCCCTCCAAAGTCGTTAGAGAAGACACATTTCTGTCCTTTTGTGAGTCTGGGTACTTCTGCGTGTGGGAGTCAGTGCCTGCCTCCTGCACCTGTGCCCTGTACCTGCCCCCAGCACCTTCACCCTGTACCTGCCCCCAGCACCTGCCCCCTGTACCTGCCCCCAGCA
>NW_008349068.1:8583555-8585701 GCF_000622305.1 Nannospalax galili | reverse complement strand
CACCTTCCTCCGGTCCCTGCCCCCAGCTCCTGCCCCCTGTACCTGCCCCCAGCATCTGCCCCCTGTACCTGCCCCCAGCACCTTCACCCTGTGCCTGCCCCCAGGACCTGCCTCCTGTACCTGCCCCCAGCACCTGCTCCCTGCACCTGCCTCCATCTTTCTCCACCTCTTTCCGTTATTTCCGTATTCACTCTCTACATTCTCCTTTTTGTTCTCTTCTCAGGATACTCATCGTTGGATTTAGGGCCCATCCTTATCCAGGGTCATCTTCAAAGGTCTTTATTCCATGTGAGGTTGTATTCCGCGGTTCTAGATGGATATATCTTTTGGGTGACTTCAGATATTGCTAAATAATTCATCTATTTTTGGTAGCTAGAAACACTGTATTTGTAAGCATCAAAATCAGAGCTACAACATTTGCTCCACATCCTTTCCTCTAACAATACAAGAGAAAGACCAATGATTCAAATTTAATAATAACCAATACATGAAAATTCAGGCTTGAAAACTGAAGCTAGGTAACAGAAAATGTAAGGGATTTTATGATTTCTGTTTTCTTTCTTATCTTGCAATAATAATTTTAATTACACACCTAGGGGCACAGATAGAGAAATATTTTAACAATATGACAAGGCACAGAAAATAGTGATTAGGGTCTAACAGTGTGACTGCTGGAGGATACCAACAAGAGCCCTATGTCATCTCCACACTGAGATATAGCATTCTTGAAAATAACGTCTTTTTTTAAACAAGCTGCTGCTGTTTCAAGGTACTCAAAAGATTTCAAACCACAATAAGAAGGATGTTTTAGTTTTCTTTTCCTTAAGATCATGAAAAGTTAAATGGCTCCCTGTTTCACTCCAGTTTCAGGGCCCATTCCACATAATTGCAAAACAACCATGACAAGGCTTGATAGCACGGATTCTTAAAGGTTTCATTGGCACATGCCCGTGGAATTGCTACACTGTTCATTGAAAACACCTAATGGGAACTAACTGTGTTGTGGCTGATTCAACAGGAAGACAAAAAGTGAAGAGGGCAGGACGTGTGCAGAAATTGATTGTTTTGGTTCCTGGCTCTAAAACACAGTGAGAGCCACATTGAGAGTAAATCCAGACAGATGTTTCTCAATGGGTTTGTATTGGTCACAAAAATATACAGAATGTTAAACTCAGAGCCAGTCCTGGGGACATAAGAAGTTTATTCTTGATGCTGAGGAATAAATAATATCCTCTTGTAGCCTAACATGTTGTTTTTATGGCACCCATTACCTTAATCCAGGCTTGTGCAATTAGTCAGCAATCCATGCCTCCTAGTACTGTCCAATCTCATACTCTTGCTGGTTAGCTGTTTTCAATATTCTTTCCCCCTATTATGTAAATATATACATTCTCCTTGAAGCAGAGAAAGCTTAGATCGATAATACTCAGGAATTAATTTACCCCATGAACATATAAAAATGGATATGATTTGAGGGGTGTGCCATTGTATTCTTTTTTATTAACCTTTATTTTTTATAGAATATTTACAATTTTCATATAATGTAGTTTAATGGTATTTAGATCCCCTCCCCTTTCTGCACCTTTCCCAACTGCCCATACCCAATTTAATGTACTCTCCTATATCTGCAACATGGCCTATAGAGTTTCATTTGTGTGCCCAAATATATTTCAGTGTGGGTCTACCCACTGGGTATAACTCTGTAAAACAGTCTTCCAAATGATCCCTGAGCCTTGGGAAGCAGAGGTTTGAAATAGGTGTCCTATTTAGGTATAAGCACTCTGAAATTCAAAATTGGCCAACATGCAGAGAGCAAGCAGTATATAATATGATTTACTAGTAAAACTCTGGGTTTTTTCTCCTGGGAATGGACAGAAAGAAGGAATTTTCAGGGGGCACAAGGGAAGTTTGAGGATGTGACAATATGTTCCTTATAGTGACTGGAGTAATGGTTTCACGAAGATAAACATGTGCCCAAATTTACCTGACTTCACACATAATGCATATTAAAACTGTATTATATATCATATTTTAAAATATAAAAGTAGGGAGCTGGAGAGATGGCTCAGTGGTTAAGAATACTGAGTATTCCTGCAGAAGACCCAGGTTCGAATCCCAGCACCCATATGGCAGCTAACAACTGTCT
>NW_008349068.1:8580311-8583486 GCF_000622305.1 Nannospalax galili | reverse complement strand
AATAATAAGTATTTAAAATATATATATATAAATAAAATTTCACTAATTACCATTTCTTTAGAGGAAAACTACATATTTGTACCCTAGATTACACTAGTAAGAGTACCTTCTGACTTTCTGCCCCTTTCATGGTAAGCATACATTTCTGGTCTGTGCTCTGGTTGCAGGAAGTAAATGTCTTTACTGTGAAGGAAGTCACTTGACCTTCAATCTTTCCTTTAAATTGTGTGTTAATATATCTAAGTGTGCCCTTTTCTCTGTTTAACACTATAATAGGCTAACAGTGTAATAGACAGTGTAACTTAGTAATAGACACCAGATTTCAAATCCTGTGTTATTTCCTCCACGTTTCTCATAAGAAAATGATGGCACACTAACTAGTGGGTCTCAGCTGTCTTTTCTGTATCATCATAGAGAGCAGTATCCTCATTTGTACTGTTATATCACAATTAAAGTGCATCCATCAATAGTAATGGGGTCTTCCTGGGTACCTAGCTGACCACTGATACTGCTCTAGAACCCCATTACAGTAGACTATTCCCTACGCCACTTTTAGCATCAGTTGTATTGGGTCTATCTAGTTTCTTACAAGTATTGCTTTAAGAAACTGTCTCATTGAGGGAAAAGGGAAACGATGTAAGCAACAAAGTGCAGAGAGGAAACCTAAGAAGTATTAGGCACAAATCAGTGAAGCTACCTTTACCTGATGTGGGGAACTTCAGAGCACAATTTGCTCTGCAATGTTGGTAAAACCTTTGGAAATGGTGTCAATCAGGCATTGACTACTGGCTGTCATACCTGACAGTAACACAACTTCTAATTCTGGGAGTCTTTGGTGTACCTAAAGACAATTCTCCATCTGGGATAGCAGCATGGACCATTAGGAACCAACAGTCATAATCCCCAAAGAATGTAAAGATCTATGCCAGACACTCTGACGGGGTACCAGTAGTGGCTGGGTTATTGGCTTGCAACAATGCTAGCAATTTTCCTAGTATTTTCAAAGAACCGTCTTTTGGTTCCATAAATTGCTTGCATTTGTTTTATTTCTCATTTATCATTTTTATTGTTAAGGTATAATTGAAAAAAAATTGTATATGCTTGCAATATGCAATATTTATTTTTTTATTTTATGTTTATAAGTGTTTTACCTCCATTTGTACAATTACATCAATGTCATGCAATGTTCGCAGAGTCCAGAGAGGGCTTTGTATCCCCTGGAATTGCAACTACAGCTTTTAGCTGCTATGTGGGTGCTGGGAACTAAACCTAGGTCCTCTGAAAGAGCAAGCAGAACTCTGAATTGCTGAGCCATCTCTCCAGACCCCTATTTTTTGACCCGTATATACAGTGTGAAGTAGTTATATCTAGCTAAATAATAACGCATTTGTCACACACACACACACACACACACACACACACACACACACCAGACATAATGGTACATGTCTATAATCCTAGTGCTAGAATTGCAGAGAGAGGCAGATCCTTGGAACTTTTGCTGTACCACAGAAGTTTCACTAAATCAGTAAGTTCCAGTTTCAAAGAGAGACCATATCTCAAAATATAAAGTGGAGAATAATAGGAAAATAAATCCAACATTGGCCTCTGACTTTCATAAACACACACACAACCATGTGCATGAACACATAGCCACATGCATACACCACATGCATACACATACACATGTATGTGCGTGCACACACACAGCCTATCTAATAGTTGTCTACATGTATAATTTCCTATAAATATTGCTCTTTAAATGTACCTTCTCTTCATAAACACATTGTGTTTTTCAATATATTTTCTTCATGGATTATGGGCATTTAGAAATCTATTTCTTAGTTTCCAATTTTTGCCTTTGGATAATTAATACATTTGAATATTTTAATTTTACCATTTGTTATTAAATTTTTAATTAACTCCACTATGGTTAGGGAACACATTCTGTGGAGCTAAAATCTTTTTAAAATACTTGTTTTTGCCATATGGCACAGCCTGTGGTCAGTGTTAGAAATACTCTATGAGGGACTGGAGAGATGGCTCAGTGGTTAAAAACACTGGCTGCTCTTACAGAGGACCCAGGTTCTATTCCCAGCACCCACATGGTGGGCTAACAATCGTCTGTAATTCCAGTTCCAGGAAATCTGATGCCCTCTTCTGACTTCTGTGGGCATTGCACGGCCACTGGTGCACTTACATACATGCAAGCAATACACTCATACATATAAAATAAAAATAATAGGGGCTGGCGAGATGGGTCAGTGGTTAAGAGCACTGGCTGTTCTTGCAGAAGACCCAGATTCGAATCTCAGCACCCATATGGCAGCTGACAACTGTCTGTAACTCCAGTTCCAGGGCATCCGATAGCCTCTTCTGTCCTCCGCGGGCATTGCAGAACATGGGTGCACTTACCTACATGCACCCGTGTACAGGCAATACACTCATACACATAAAATAAAAATAAATTTAAAAAAATAATAAATAAAATATTTTTTTAAAAAGAAATACTCTGCCAGACATGGTGGAATATGCCTTTAATCCCAGAACTTGAGAGGCAGAGGCAGGCAGATCTTTTGAGTTCAAGGCCACCCTGGTCTGCAATAGTGAGTTCCAGGCCAGCTGGGGCTACAGGGAGACCCTGTCTCATAAAAGATCAAAAAAAAAAGAAAGAAAGAGAGAGAGAGAGAGAGAAAGAGAGAGAGAGAGGAAGGAAGGAAGGAAGGAAGGAAGGAAGGAAGGAAGGAAGACTCTATGAGCATTTGGGAAGAATACATATTTTGCAATGATTGGGGAATTATTCTATTGTGCAGTTAACCCAAGGTTTAAAGCTCTCTCCCTACCGAATGTCATACTTCTGTGTCTATAGTGAGTAGTGACAGATATCTTTATCGTAGCATTTGTTGATCTGTCTATACTTCAGTTTTGTGTTTTTCTCTCTTTTTTACTGCATATTAGCAAATATATAAATTTGTTGCATTTTTCCAGGTGAATTGACATTTTATCATTAAGAAATATTCTATTATAAGGTTGTTTCAAGTAATGAGTCTATATTAATATCTATTTGTATAGCATTGTAATATATACACATCAGCATTTTTCAGGTTAATTTCCATATTATATAATCATGTCTTTTTTCATTGCCCACTCTGTTTCTTTAGCATTACAGGCATTT
>NW_008349068.1:8577804-8580074 GCF_000622305.1 Nannospalax galili | reverse complement strand
CCAACTTCGCTGTGATTGTCCCTAAAGCACTGCTAACACATATGAAAATTCCAGTAAGCCCATGTCCACATCAGCACACAAGGGCAGCTTCAGTTATTTCAGAGTAATGTTTATGATCATATTTATAGTGCAATGATCAAACTTCCTTGAAGAATAAATAATGATACTAATAGAACTTATGAAAGCAAAGATCTTACAACAGTCAAACAAGTTACTTGTTCCTACTTTTCATTAAAAATGCAAACAGGAATAATGTATATTTAAGGAGGGGCTTCGACTCTTTCCTCTGAAAAGGCAGCACACGCTCCTAAGCACTGAACCATCTCTCCATCTCCTAAGGCTATGGTTTTTAAAATAAGTTTTGAAGATGTAAATCCCATTGCATGTACGTAAAGTATAGAGAAAAAAGAGAATGGAAACAAACCACAGTTTTTACAAATGCTATGATAGGGGGCGGAAAAGGGGAAAAAACTGAATAAAAGATGAAAATCAGGAGCACACAAGAAACAAACAAAACGATGTGTCTCAGTGCTGCTGAAAGCGATTTTAGAAGGGTTGGGGTGGCTCTTGTGCTCCAGTGGTTGATTCAGTAGAGTGAAAAGGTCATAAGTTAGATTCAGAGATCAGAAAGGAAGCATGCAATGTCCAGTCTAAAAGCATAGATCTGTATTTAAAATACTTTTTGCTGGAGATCAAGGAAATACCAAGTCAAACCAGAGTGTGTTGATTCACTAAGATAGACTTTAATGTCATTTGAAACATAAAAGAAACAGAATCTTTAAAAAATGGTGCCAGGACATTTGGGTATCTACATGTAGTGTGTGTGTGTGTGTGTGTGTGTGTGTGTGTGTGTGTGTGTCTGTGTGTGTATGAGTGTGTGTGTGTGAACGCGGGTGTGCGCACACACACACACGATGAATCTGAACACAAAATCTGAATAAAAAAATTCAAAGATGAATCATATATGTAATTGTTAAATGCGAAACTGGAAACTCCTAGAATATAATATAGAGGTAACACTGGTAACCTGTAATTGGGCATTAAATTTCTAGCTAAGATACAAAATTCACAATCTATTAAAGAAATAATTCATTAGGGATGGATAGATATCCCAGTGGTTAAGAGCACTGGCTGCTCTTGCTGAGGACCCGGGTTCCATTCCCAGCACTCATGTGGCAGTTGAAAAGCATTCATAACTTCAGTTCCAGGAGATCTGAGGCCCTCTCCGACCTCTGTGGGCACTGCACAACACAGATGCACTTACATACATGAAGGTAATACAGTCATGCACATAAAATAAAAATAATAAAGAATATTTTTAAAAAGGAAGACTCCATCAGTTGGAATTCATTAGCATTAATATCTTCAACTCTATAAAAATAGTTTGTCAAGAGAATGAAAGAATGCACTATTTTCTATTTTTTTTTATTTTATTTATTATTTTTATTTTATGTGTATGCATGTATTGCCTGTGTGTAGGTGAGTGCACCCGTGTCGTGCAATGCCCACAGAGGACAGAAAAGGCTGTTGGATTCCCTGGAACTGAAGTTATGGCCAGTTGTCAGCTGCCATGTGGGTGCTGGGATTTGAACCCAGGTCTTCTGCAAGAACAACCAGTGTTCTTAACCACTGAGTCATCTCTCCAGCCCCAGAATGAACTATTTTCAAAAGACACATTTGATAAAGGAACCTTATTAAACATACACAGAATACTTAAAATTACACAAGAAAATTATGCCAGGCATGATAGCAGAGACGTCTTTAATCCCAGCACTTAGGAGACAGACGCAGCCAGACCTCTGTGAAATCAAGGCCAGCCTGGTCTATATAGTGAATACTGGGCCAATTGGGGCTACAAAGGAAACTTGGCTCATAAAAGCAAACAATGAAAACAACAAAATTCCACAATAACTAAAAAATAACTCAATGTAAAAAGGGGCATGGCAGAGGACTGGTAAGGTATCTACCTTACCAAAGAAAGAATGCAAATGGCAAATGAGCATGTGGAAAGATGGCCAACACTTTATGTAGAATGACCCAAATCCCAATCACTGACATCACCAGAAGCTTATGGGTCTGTAGAGCAATAGGAATGCATATTCATTATCTGTACAAATACAACAGTGATCACTTTAGTAGACAGTCTAAGAGTTGCTTAGAAAATGAAATATGGTCTTACCATACAATTCCAAAACCATTCTTTGTGGTATTTATGTAGGTGATTTGAACTCTTGAATTCATACAAAATCCTAAACAAGGAAGATTTATGC
>NW_008349068.1:8507700-8577438 GCF_000622305.1 Nannospalax galili | reverse complement strand
GCCTTAAACATCCAAAAGGAAAGTATAACCAAAGATTAAAGGGGTCAATATAATTTCTTAAGAGTCCATATGCATAGCTAAAGGCTACAAAACAAGCAACAATGCTGGATAGGAGATACATTTGAGTTGTTGGCCAGGATAAACAAAGGGACTCCCAAATAGTAATCCAGCATAGAATGGGGAAAATGAACAGCAGACCCCAATGTTATCTGAGGAAATATTGGCAACTGATTGCTGCTAGGTGAAGAAGAGCTGATCTTCCTAAATCGAGGGACTCAAGATAGTCTGACTAGACCTCAGTGAATGGACTTGCTCTGGGGAATGTCTGGCAACACTGACTTGACACAGTGGGCCTTAACAGAGATTACAGAGTATACAGGCTCTGGTGGGGGGACCTATGGGAAGGTGTCGGTGGGGACAGAAATATAAAGATGATTAAGATTGTTTGAGGTGTTCTGTATGAAATACACAAAAATTCAATAAAAACAAATTTAAAAAATACATAAAGATCTTAAATGGATATTACTAAATTAAAGAAGCAAGTCTAAAAAGGCTTGTGATTATTCTAAACATATCTGACATCTGAAAAAGGCAAAGCTATCTATTAAAGAATCAGTGGTTCGCTGGGGTGGATGGGGCAGGAGGGATGAGTAAGGTAGAACAGTGAGGATTTTTAATGTAATTAAAATATTCTGTTTGATACTACAATGGTTGATACATAGCAGTATGAGTTTCTCAGAGATGTTAAATGGAAGAGAAAACTCTAGTGTAAACTAGGGACTTTGAGTGACGATGCCTCTGTGCAGTTCATCCGTGGTAAGAAATGTCCTACCAGTGAATGCTGTTGGTAGGAGTAGAGCCTGTACATGGGATATATGCAAATTATAGCTTCTGCTCAATTCTTGTTGTTAATGTAATTGATTTAAACACAAAGTATACTTAAATAGAAAAAGGGGAAAGGCAGACAGGACAATAGGAAAGAAATGCAAGGAGTAAAGTGAGTGGCTGATGGAGCAAAAATAAAAAGCACTTTGTCCATTTTCACTGTAACAGAATGCGATGAACAAGGTAATTTGCAAATAATAAAAGCTTATCTCCCAGAAAGCTGGGAAGTCTCAGACTTTGGTACTAGGTTCTGGAAAGGTCCACCATGCTGCATCACAACATGGCAGAAGAGGAAATAAATGAGTGGGTTTCTGACCAAACTCACTCCACAAACACTTGTGTTAATCCATTCACTGAAGTGGTACCCTTATAACCAAATGGTGTCCTGAAGGTCTTGCTTCTCAGCACTATCACAATGACTATTAAATTTCAATGTGAGTTTTGGAAGGGAAATTTCAGTCACACCGAAGTGAATATGTGCATCGAGTGAAAGAAGTTTGGTACAGATAGATATCAAATTACCACACTTGAAATGTCTCATGTATATCTATATGCTGAGCACTATTACAAATAAAATTACCAGTTAGTTTTAGAGAAAATGTATAGTACTTATGTAATATAGTGTAATGTAGTTCCTGGGTCCTCTCCAAAGAACTAAAAATATCTGAAAGTTCTATGAAAATACATGTGTTAAAAATTATTTTAAGATGGGCATGGTGGCATGTACCTTCAATCCTAGCATTCAGGAGGCAAGATACAGGAGGATTTCTATGAGATCAAGATTCACATGGATGTTTGTTCATTTTTAAATAAATTAATCAGTCATCATTTATTAGGTACATGTGATGATACTGGCACTATATTTTTCCCATTTTGGCAAGAAAAGGAGGTTGATGTACTGTGACTTCATAAATTTCTTAAAGTATATAAAAGTATTGTCATACTTATTCAGTGATAATTATGTTTCTGAATGAGCTCTAATTTCTAACTATGTTGTTTGTATATACATATATATGGATAAATACATATTTTTCTTATAAAATATCTTAAAATAGCAATATTTCAATATAAATAATAATGTATTTTACAGCTCAAAATAGACTGAGAGAAAAAATGTAAACCAAAATATCAGAAAAATCTGAAGAGAGAAATGGAGGTATATTATTGTAAAATTTTATGCTGCATGAGAAGTTGTACAATACTATTCAGAAGAAGAATTTGTTAAGGTAAAAATGTATAGGGGTATAAATCCTAAAGTTTTAACTAAATGATAAGCCTAAACTGAGTATAAATATACAAATCAATAAACATATTTACCAGAAAATATTGAGTAATAAAAGTAGGTAAAAAAGAAATGGCAACCAAAAGCAGGGGAGACACAGAGAAAAAACATTATTGATTTAAACCTAACCATATCAATAATCACACAAAATGATAAGGTTTAATCACCAATTGATGTCTTTCATGTGTCATTACATCCATCAGATGTTCTTGCTCATTTTGATTATTTATAATGAATAAAAGATGCCTGAGGACTGAGTCTTGGGGTACGTCAATTTTAGGAGTTGGGAAATCAAGAAAACATAAAAGGAAAATGAGAGGAAATGGCCCGACGAAGACCATAAGAAATTAGTTGTCTAGAAGCCAAGTGAAGAAAGTGTTCCAAAAGGGAAAGTGATTAACCTACATCAAATGTAACTGACAGATAAAATAAGATGATGACTGAAAATTGACCACGGAGTTTAGCATCACAGGTGTCACTGGTGACTTTGATAAGGGCATTTCTAAGAGAGTAGTTGGGATGAAAGCCCTTATGCATCAGAGAATGAAAGGAGAACTGGGGTGTGTGGATATTAAAAATTCGATGAACTCTGCCATAGAAACAATCCTCAGCTGGTACTCAAAAGAGGACTGTGACAGCGAGTTGGCTGGCTAAACCTCCCTTTCTGCTGAACGGTTTCCTGGGATTCAGAATTTTCAGGAAGCTGCCAGTCAGTCAGAGATTATTTACAGTTTATTGAGGGAAACAAAGCACTCTTAGGATCTATCGTTATCCTTATAGTAATGATCTTGAGAAAGAGAAAGGAAATGAAATTTTGCTTATAATGAACATCAAAGGCATTTAAAACAGGAAGGAAAGGCGTATTATAAAGGCCAAAATAGACACACTCCTGGGGACTGAGAAATTCCCTCTGATGGTTTCTATAACCCCAAAGTCGTTGAAATCAACGTCAGAAGAAAATAAGAAAGGGATAAATTTGGGCCATCAGAGAGAAGGCATAGTAGAAGTTTAGAATGAGAGAGCAAATGGACAAAACAATGGTAGCATGACTGCACAGCAGATAACATCCATGTAGGGCAAGACTGCAGTGAGACATTCACCTTTGCTGTCTGTCTCTTCCACTCACACAGACCATGTCAGGGGCGAGGTTGTGTTAGTGCGTTCTTGCCGATATGATATGATGATATGATATGATTGATATGATATATGATTGAGCAACCAGTGCTCTTAACCACTGAACCATTTCTCCAGTCCCAGGTAATTAATTTCTTTGGAGCTCATTTTGCTACATTTGTTAACTCTACAGTGGTTGTTCAATTTGCATAATGGTGTGTGAAATGGCTTTGAGCTCAAAAGCGGTATCTGTGTGATAGAGACACAATATATCAGCTCTCAGTCTGCATCAAGTAGAATCACGGCCCCAGAATGCTTTAAGAGGACAAAAATTCCAAGGTCTCACCCCGTGCCTATAATCCAGATTTTCTGAGGCTCAAGATTTGATATTGGTATTTTTTAAAATGTAAAATTAATCTGCTCCCTCTACAGACCCCTGGTAAGTAACTTGCCCTGAGACATAAACCAACTCTTAATGCATGAATCCTTTGCAAGTTGCCCTTTTCCTCTGGTAGCTATACAGTTCATGTGCTGCATCCATTGAAAACTCTGGTTTTCCTAAAGGCTACCATTTGTGAAGGTCACCATTCTCCTAGTTCAAAAGACCCTATAGGCATTTTGGAAGACAGAACATCATCAGTCTCAAATATCCCTACTGCTTTCCACTACCATCCTAACTAAAAAATATGTGATAGTATGTCTTATGCTAAAGCTCCCTCACCTTTTTTTAAAAGGTTTGAGCCATCTGGAGGGTAGTGGCAATCAAAATAGCCATGATTAGGTTTCTTACCATGTCGTGTGACTGATTGCCTTATAGCGCTGCAGTCTGTAAGGCAGGGCAGTTGGCTTTAACATAGGTGGAGAATTAAAACTTAATCCTTGTTTTCTTTGGAAGAACTTTAAAACAAAGTGCTTCTGCTTACTAGTTTTCTGAAGGATATAGTTTTTTAATTAGACTGGAAGTGCTCATATAGTACTTGAACTTTCTTAGTGTCAACTACTAATGCAAACAAACAAACATGATCTTGAATGCAAGTATGGGCTCCATTGTACCAGATTATCTAATATAATTATTTTACCAACAATTTCTTATATGTATAGGGATTCCACATTGAAAAATTCAAATAAATATCTAGCATTCTGTTAAGAGCTAGTCTGATAACAATCCATCTGCTTTTAAGACTCTAATGTAAAATATTAATTGATCATAGTGATGTTGGTACTGAAAATGAGTTTTCTCAGTGTTGAATTCCACACAAGCCACTGATAACTGAATGAACTTAGCATATGAAATTAAACTGATTTGCCATCTCAATATCAGAGGGATTTACATGATCAGATGCAAGAAAAGGAATGTCAGAAGTAATTAATATTCTTCTAACAGTCTATCCAATGTAATACAACTTGAGTAAAACTCAAAGATATTAGAAAGAAGCATTTAAAATAAATGCTTTAAGCATAAGGCAGCATTGTCTAAAAATAGGAGAAAATTAAATTTAAATTTTAGTACACACAAGTATTTTTAACTTTTAAAAAAAACTTTGAGAATTTCATACATGCATAAAAGGCATTTTGATCAAATCCATACCCACTCCCTCCCCTCCAATACCTCTCATATCTCCCCATCACTTTTTTCTGACAACTTCATGTACTCTTTCTTTTTATGGGGTTTTTGTTACTCTAACATTCCCTCCTCTGAAGAGGTAACCCTAAAATCTTTTAGGGATTAGATAAGAGTTCTCAAATACTTTTGACATTTTTGGCCTTTAATAGAGTATGCTGCTAAGAGGCCCAAGGTCATTTTGACTTTTAGCCAAGAAACTGGCTATTTTTCTTTGGGGTCTTTTTACCCTAATTGCCTAGCCAATTCCTACCTCCTATTCTTATCACACCATCCTCTGAAGAGGTTACTCAGTTTTGTACAGAGTTCAGGTACCATTACACACATTCTTGAAAGTTTCTTACATTATAGAATCAGTAAGAAACTGTAATAAAAAGACACCATACCATAAAAGAATTATGCATATAAGTATTCCAGAATTAAATTTAATAGTAGGTGCTGAGAAAGTATGTAAAAAACATAGTACAATTCCTCCAAGAAAACTAAAATAAGACTCAAGTAAGGGCAGAGAAATGGAATAGTCTATATGAGATACACTGTGTTACAAAGAAATCTCTGAAATTTATCCTTAGATATAATTCAATTCCAAACAAAATCTCAGCAGTATCACTGGGATTGCATAAAAGTCTTTCAAAATTACCTTAGAAAAGTGGACAAACCCAGACAACACAATTTTTGAAAAGACAACTGAAGAGAGAATGGCCCTACTGAATAAAATGTAAATCGTGGATTATCTTTCCTGGGTAAGTTCAGCAGCACTCGTCCTGCCTTGACTCCCCCATACTCATTCACCTTCCCAGATCCCCCACCCCATCCCTCTTAATAGCCTGGACACTGGCCCATTTCTTGTCTTGGCACTGCAGACACTGGGGCTAACTTAGCACAGAGCCACCATTGCTTCCTGATAGTTTGCAACCAGACAAACGCAGTTCCTCCCAGTAGTCCCCAGGAGCCTTTGGGTTTTCTTCCTAAGCCCACCTCCCTTTGCATCCCTGGTTGGCACAGCCACCAGCTTCCTGAGACCAGCACCTATCCTGGGCCCTTCTCCCAGGCCGGCCCAGCCCCCAAATTCCTGAGGGCTGCATCTTTCCCAGAGGGATACAGGCCTTAGGAGAAAGCCTGAGAGCATCTGAGCCTCATCTCACTGGGGCCTCTGTGGGATCTCCTGAAGACAAAAGCAATTAGGCCACTCCATTATAAAATCAAAAGAGAGAACCTGAAGCCTAGATAAACCATCTTTTCATGCCCAAAAAGTAAACCACAAAGGCACATAAAGTTTACAAAAAGAAGCAGATCTAAACTCAACAAAGGAAGGCTTGAGTCTCATACAAGAATCAGAAACTGTGAAGGAAATTCACATGTCAAGGCCACAGAGAAAAAAATAACATGAAAAACCAAAATACTATATCCCTACCAAGTACCAATAGTCCTCTAGAGGAGTACAATGAGAACTCCCTAGAGATAACACAGGACATGGAACTCAAAAGGACAATTATAAACATGATAAAAGAATGAAGTGAATTTAAAGAACACACAAACAAAGAAATCAAAGAACTGAAGGAAGATAGGGATAAACTTCTTAATGAATTCAAAAAAGAGAAATATTGAAGACTATACAGGATGAAATGAAGAAGGAAGTGAAACACTCAGTAAGCCAATCAGAAACAAAAGGAGAAAGCCTCATCAATAGGGTGAATGAAATGGAAAATAGAATACTAAGACTAGATGATAAAGTGGATGAATTAGATCACTCAAGCAAAGATTATGAAAAATTTAAGAAAACACAAGAATGGAATATGCAAGAATTGTGTGACACCATAAAAAGACCAAACTTATGAATAATAGGAATACAGGAAAGATAAGAATCTCAAGATAATGGTGGGAACATATCTTCAACAAGACTATAGAAGAAAATTTCCCCAAATCAAGAAAAGACATGCCCATACAAATACAGGAAGCATATAGAACACCAAATAGACAGGACCAGAAAAGAAACTCTCCATGGCACATCATAGTAAAAACACTTAACCTTCAGAACAAAGAGACAATACTGAATGCTCCAAAAGAAAAACAACATGTCTCATATAAAGGAAAACCCATCAAGATTACAGCTGACTTTTCAGTGCAAACTATGAAGCCAGAAGAGCCTGGACCAAAGTATTCCCAATTCTAAATGACCACAGATGCCAATCCAGATTACTTTACCCATCCAAAATGCCTATCATAGTTGAAGAGAAAAGAAAAATCTTCCATGACATAAATAGGTAAAAAGAATTCATGTCTACAAAACCAGACCTTCAGAGAGTTCTTGAAGCAATACAAAGAGCTGAAGAAAGGAACGACTACACACAATGGGTGATGGAAAGAAATTCAATGAATGTATAACCGTGGAAATGCACAGCTATATCAAGAATGTGAACAGAAATAAAATAAGAGGATTCAATAGACATCTTTCATTAATAACTTTAAATAAATGGACGGAACTCCCCAGACCAAAGATACAGACTAGTTGTGTGGATTAAGAAACAAAACCTATCTTTTTGTTGTCTGCAAGAAACTCATCTCACTTTCAAGGACAGGCCCTACCTTAAGGTGAAAGGGTAGAAAAAAATATACGAAGCAAATGGTACTAGGAAAAAATTACGCATTGCAATTCTAATATCTGATAAAATAGACTTTAAACTAAAACTAATCAGAAGTGACAAAGATAGCCACTTCATTCTGATCAAAGGAACAATAAACCAAGAAGATATTACAATCACGAACATATATTCACCAAACTCTGGTGTACCCAACTTCATAAAAACAGTACTACAGGACTTTAAGACCCAGATTAATCCCAACTCATTACTAGTAGGGGACTTCAATACCCCACTGTCTCCATTAGATAGGTCAACGGGACAGAGAATTAACAGAGATATCTGAATTAAACATATCATATATCAAACAGATCTAACAGACAACTACCAAATATTCCACCCAAGCATCAAAGAAAATACTTTCTATTCAGCACCCCATGGAACCTTATCCAAAACTGAACATGTACTGGGGCACAAAACAAACCTCAACAAATACAAAAAGACTGAAACACTTCCGTGCATTCTATCAGACCACAATGCAATAAAGCTTAAAATCAACACCAGAAGAAACCACAGTAACTACATGAACACATGGAGATTAAAGAAGAATGATGAATGGGTCAAAGGAAAAATTAAGATAGAAATAATATTCCTGGGACTAAATGAAAAGGACAATACAACACAACAAAATCTATGGGACACATTGAAAGCATTTTTTTTAGAGAGAAGTTTATAGCTCTAACTGCTTACATTAAAAGATCAGAAAGAACAAAAATAAATGGCTTAACATTACAACTCAAGACACTTGAAAAGCAACAACAAATGAAACCCAAACCCAGAAGACAAGAAGAAATAACAAAAATCAGAGCAGAAATTAATGAAATAGAAACAAAGAAACAATATAAAGAATCAATGAATCCAAGAGCTGGTTCTTTGAGAAGATAAAAAAAATATTGATAGACGGCTACCCCAGTTAACCAAAAGAAAGAGTACCTCCAAATCAACAAAATCAGAGATGAAAGTGGAAACATCACAAAAGACACGAAAAAGATCCAGAAAATTATAAGGGAATACTTTAAAAACCTATATGCTACTAAATTTGAAAACCTAAAAGAAACGGACAAGTGCCTAAAAGCATTGGAACCATCAAAACTAAACCAAGAAGAGATTAACAGCTTAAACAGACCCATAACACAAAAGGAAATTGAAACAGTAATACAAACCTGCAGGGGAGTGGGGGGAAAGCCCAAGACCAGATGGATTTACAAAGGAATTCTACCAGACATTTAAAGAGGATCTACATACAATGCTACTTAATTTATTCAAAAAGAGAGAAATAGAGGGTAAACTTCCAAATTCCTTCTATGAAGCCAGCATCACTCTAATACCAAAGCCAGGTAAAGATACAATCAAATAGAAAACTACAGACCCATATCCTTAATGAACATAGATGCAAAAATTCTCAAGAAAATACTTGCAAACCACATACAGACACATATTTAAAAGGTCATCCACCATGATCAAGTTGGCTTTATTCCAGAGATGCAGGGATGGTTCAATATACGTAAGTCAATAAATGTCATAAATCATATAAATAGGCTCAAAGACAAGTACTACATGGTCATCTCAATACATGCAGAGAAGGCCTTTGACAAAATTCAACATGTGTTTATGTTCAAAGACCTGGAGGGAATTGGACTGGAGGGAACATACCTCAACATAATTAAAGCCCTATATAATAACCCCACAGCCAACAACATTCTAAATGGAGAAAAGCTTGAAGTATTCCCATTAAAATCAGGAACCAGACAAGGCTGTCCACTATCCCCACTTCTCTTTAACAGTGCTTGAAACTTTTCCAATAGCAATAATACAAGAGGAGATTAAAGGAGTAATAGTTGGAAAAGAACAGATTAAACTATCCCTTTTTGCAGATGATATGATATTGTATCTGAGAGATGCCAAAAAATCCACCAGAAAACTGCTAGAAATTATTAACACATTTAGTAAAGTGACAGGTTACAAAATTAATCTAAAAAAGTCTGTAGCCTTTCTATACACCAATAATAAGCAGAGAAAGAGCATATGGAAACACTCCCTTTCACAATAGCTGTAAAAAATAAAATAAAATATCTAAAAAAAAAAAAACACCTGACCAAAGACATTAAAGACCTCTACAATGAAAATTTTAAATTCTTAAAGCGGCTGAGGAAGAATCAGAAGATGGAAGGACCTCCCATGCTCATGGATTGGAAGAATTAATATTGTGAAAATGACCATCCTACCAAAAGCCATTTATAGATTCAATGCAATGCTAATCAAAATCCCCATGAAATTTTTCACAGGATGGAAAAAAACATCCTATGATTCATATGGAAGAATAAAATACCTCAGATAGCCAAAGCAACCCTGAGCACTAAGAGCAATGCTGAGGGAATTATGATATCAAATATTAAACTGTATTACAGAGCTATAGTCATAAAGACAACATGGTACTGGCACAAAAATAGAACCATAGATCAATGGAACAAAATTGAAGACCCAAATATGAGTACATGCAATTTCAGCCACCTGATATTTGACAAAGGGGCCAGGAATATTCACTGGAGGAAAGACAGCATGTTCAGCAAATGGTGCTGAAAAACTGGATCTCCACCTGTAGAAGAATGAAACTAAACCCCTATCTTTCACCGTGCACAAAGTCAACTTCAAGTGGATGAAAGACCTCAATGTGAAGTCTGAAATTCTGAAACTGTTAGAAGAAAACAGTGGCAGTAACCTACAGGATATAGATGTAGGAAAGGATTTTCTAAACCAGACATCAACTGCCTAGGAAACATGGTCAAGAATCAACAAATGGGACCTCATTAAACTAAAAAGCTTCTGTACATAAAAAGAAGCAACCAAGAAAGTGAAAAGAAAACCCACAGAATGGGAGAAAATCTTCACCAGCAACAAATCTGACAAAGGTTTATTTTCCAGAATATATAGTGAACTCAAAAAACAAAGAATCAAGAAAGAAAATAACACAATTAAAAGATGGACTAAGTAACTGAACAGAGAGCTCTCAAAAGAAGAAATAAAGATGGCTAAGAAGCATCTTAAAAGGTGTTCAACATCATTAGTAATTAAGGAAATACAAATTAAAACCACTTTAGATTTCATCTTATCCCAGTCAGACTGGCTAAGATCAAGAGAACAAATGATACCAAATGTTGAGAGGATGTGAGGAAAAGGGGACGTTTATCCACTGCTAGTGGGTCTGGAATCTTGTCCAACCCCTATGGAAAGCAATATGGTGAACTCTTAAAAAACTACAAATGAGGAGCTGGTGAGAGGGCTCAGCAGTTAAGAGCACTGGCTGCTCTTACAGAGGACCGAGGTTCGATTCCCAGTACCCACATGGCAGCTACGAACCATCCTTAACTCCAGTTCCAGGGGAATCCGAAGCCCTCTTCCGACCTCTGCTTGCAATGCATTGTGCTGGTGTACTCACATACATATGGACAATATACTCATACATATAAAATTTTAAAAATTATAAAATTTTTTTAAAAAACTACAAATTATCATTTGACCCCATTATACCACTCCTTGGCATATATCCAAAGAACTCATCATATTGCAGAGACACTTATACATCCATGTTTGTTGTTGCTCTTTTTCCCAATAGCTAAGAGATGGAAGCAACCTAAGTGTTCCTCAACTGATGAGTGGATAATGAAAATGTGGTTCATTTATATGATGGAGTTTTACTCAGCAGTAAAGAAAGATGAAATCATGAAATTTGAAGGTAAATGGATGGAACTAGAAACTGTTATACTAAGTGAAGTAACACAGACTCAGAAAAAAAAATTGACATATGTTCTCCCTCATATGTGGATAGTAGTACCAAATCCTTATAAGTGAGTATGTATCCAGACATAGCTACAGGAACCAGGATAATGGAAAGGAACCAGGGAGGTAAAGGAAAAAGAAAGAATCTGAAAGAGAAGCAAAGTAGGAAACAGGTATTAATAAGGTAGATATGGATAAATATAGGGTTATTTTAAGGGGAGAGGGGAGGGAGGGTTATATAAGGAACCTTGGGAATAAAGGGAAAGGAGCTCAAGGGAGGTGGGACTGATTGATAAAGGGAGAAATGGAAAAAATGGGGGCACTTTAACTGGGGAAACCATGGTGGAAGGGTTAGACAGTGAGAGAGATAAATAACTACCTAGTTTAAAAAAACCAGAGGGAACCATCTTAGTCCAACAGCCTGCTGACAAATTATACATATGGCTAGTTCATGGAACAAAATCTTTGTCTAGTTAAGGTTTATCTGAGAACATTTTGTTTTTGCCCAAGCTTTATTTATATAACACATGGTAATTAAAAATACCAGACTGATGGAACTTTCTTGGATGTTTAACAGCCATACTTTGAGGCCTATACCACTTTGGTCTGAGGGATTTAAAGGAAAGTTTTTGCTCCTTGCCCTCCAAGGTCGACTAAGTTCCAGAGGACTATGCACATCTCTCAAAATGTCCTGTAACTGTGGTGAGTTACCTGTCCTCTTGATCAAGGAGGCCATGGAGACCCCACCAGATGGACTTGAACCAGTGTCTAGTCTACAAAGAGGAGGATCAACACAGAGGAAATATTTCTTCCATGCTTCCAAGTGAAGCCAGCCATGGTCGAGCAGGTCCTTTGACTTATCTTCACATAGATGGAACTGATAAAAGAAAGGAGGCCATGTGACCCCTGAGGGACAGATAGTCAAACAACCTTAAAATAAAAATATATTGGTTTGTCTGTGCTGACTGTATGGTCTGAAATATGGAAAGTATAACCAAAGATTAAAAGGACCAATATAATTCTTTAAGAGTCCATGTGTATAGCTAAAGACTACATAACAAGAAACAATGCCAGACAGGAGATACCTTCCTTTGAGTTATTGGCCAGGGTGGTCCAAAGACTCCCAGACAGTAACCGAGCATAGAACTGGGAAAATGAACAGCAGACCCCAATCTTATCTAAAGGAATATTGGCAACTGATTGCTGCTAGATGAGGAAGAGATGATCTTCCTTAAACAAGGAACTCTCAATAGGGTGACTAGACTAAGTGGTTGGACAAGCACTGGGGAACAGCTGGGGGTACTGACAACATAGTGGACAGTAACAGGAATGACAGAGTATATGGGCTCCAGTGGGGGCAGGGGGAAGCTATGGGAGGGTACCATTTGGGATGTGGGTATATAGATGAATAAGATTGTTTGGGATGTTCTTTATGAAATATACACAAAAAAGATAAAAAATAAAAATGAGTTATATTTGAGGAAGAAGCATAAAAATTTGCTTCATATTAATTAGTAGATGTGAAAAACATTACCTTTGACATCTACCTGATGACTTTATATCCTTGCTTAGGTGCCAAGGATTTCAGAAAGTAACCAGCTGTGACTAGTAATAATAAGATATATAGAGATTAGAGATACATGTGCAAACATCTAAGTGTTAGTTGGATGAAAAAAATGAGTTTTCCACATGGCAGCTAAGAACCGTCCTTAACTTCAGTTCCAGGGTAATCTGAAGCCCTCTTTTGACCTCTTCAGCATTACATGACACAGGTGCACTCACATACATGCAGGCAATACACTCATACACATAAAATAAAAATAATAAATAGAATATTTTTCAAAAATGAAATTTTCTGAATGAAATACTATATTTTAATAATTAAATGGAAAAATTTTAAAGGTTAAAACCTCATTCAATTTTATGTCTTATAGGGTTTATACTGAGTACAATATTGCATATCTCTATTAATCAAACTGTGAACCTAAAAATTACAGCCAATTTTGAAAGAGCTGTATCTTAGCTCTAGAAATTGCTATTGAATATATCAATGCTGCTGTAACAAAATGCTTCTAATTATGTGGTTATTAAATAAATAATTTTTGAAAATATTAATCATGGATTATTAAATAATGCAACATAGGGATATATATGTAAAAAGGCTATTTTAAAAGGTAGCACATTTTAAAGTCTCTTGAAATATATTGGTATAAATACATATTTAATCATGCAGGTGACCACAACTTAGCTACTTATCCATTTTTTAGTTAGGTTCCAAAGTGTTACAATTCTGTAAGTACAATCCTCATTGCCAAGTTCATGGCTGAGGCCCTTGTAACAAATGACAGATTAACAGGAGAAAGAAATATTGATTTATTTAAAATTTTTTCATGACACAGGAAACTCCATAAATGAAGATTAAAAGAAACTGAAAATGCTCTATTTGTATAAATAGTTTGAAAAGTTATGATTGGAAGATAAAAGTTTAATAAACTGAGGGGAACTTAACAAGGCCTGTTTGCTTAGATTCCTCATGTTCTGGTATAATATTCTTTTCTAAGTACAGGAACGATCTGCTGAAAAAGATGGTTTCATAGTCTGTTGGAAGAAGGTCAGAGAATTCTTTTATTGACTGCTTCAGGGGGAAAAGTCAGAACTACCCTCTTCTGCTATTTCTCACAGAGGAAGGTGATATCTTTTGGGGTGAAGTGTCCTGAACCCCATCATTCTACTGTCTGAAACTCTTTCAAGATGATTCACAGTCCATAAACTAAGTTAGTGGATGGTCCCCTAAGTCACTGAACTAGTCTCTCTGTTCTATAGTCTAGGTTTCTACCTGTCAGGTCAGTCCAAGTAACAGTTAACAGTGTCCCTCAAGAGGGTGGTGTTGCAGGGGAGCATCCCCCCAAATTAGCCCTCTGTATAGTGTGATCACCCATCTACTTAACTGGTGTTTCTATTGACACAAACTGATGATTAATAGTCAGAACAAATATCTTTGAGTTTCAGGAAAGTAGTCAAGATTTCTATCTAGGAGTGTAATAATTTTCAAATAAATAGGGAAGGGACAGAGAGTGGCAATCTGTCAGATATTTCTGGTTTGGAGTATTTATGCCCATATTATGCAATTTGCTCTCAAACATAAGATAACAATGTAAGAAAATATTATAATTTTATATAAATATCATAGCTATAAGTCTGATAATAGCAAAGAAGGGAAAACTATGATTTGATGACTATTAGTATAAATATATAGATAAAAATACTAAATATAAGCAAATTAGAAAGATTAAATAAAATCTTATATGAAAACTATATTATTTATTCAGACATGACAGGATAGACTATGTGTGCTGGATAGCTTTGGTGTCAACTTGACACACCTGGGTTGGGGGAGCCTCAGTTGGGGAATTGCCTTCATTGGAGTGGCCTGTGGCCATGTCCATGGGGCATCTTCTTGATTGTTGAGCGATGTGGGAAGGCCCAGCTTACTGTGGGTGGTGTCGCCCCTGGGCAGGTGGGCCTGTATTGCATAAGAAAGCAGGCTGAGCAGGGGCTAGGGGAGCAAGCCAGTAAGCAGCATTCCTCCATGGCCTGTGCTCCAGCTCCTGCCTCCAGGTTTCTGCCCTGAGTTCTTACCTTGGGCTCCCTGATGAACTGGGACCTGGGAGATGTAAGACAAATAAACCCTTTCCTCCCCAAGTTGGTAGTGGTCAGAGTGTTTTGTCACAGCAATGGAAAAACAAACTAGAACACTATGGAAGACAGTTTTTCCATTGTGGATACAGCATCCAGTTTTATCTGGCCTGCACTTTTGTTTGTAACTATTCTTTAATAAAAAAGCATTGAAAATGATCTCCCTTGCCCTTCTCCTCCTCCTCCTATACTTGGGCTAAGGGTTATTTCTCTGAATAGAGATATAGAAAGGGAAAGGTGCCAATTCGATCATCAGAGAAGTTTTGGTATGGTTTTAAAAAACTCTAATAAGTTTAAAACATTATTCCTATGTATATGATGATGCAGTTTTATTGTTGAGTCTATTTTCTTTATCGATTATATAAAAATATAATTGGGATACAAGTGATTTATATGTTTTATTAATTCTTAGGTAATATCTTAACTTTAGATGGCTCTGAAAAAGAACCTGAAAAGAAACAGAATAATTTATGCCTGTAATTCAAGAATTCCAGAGATAGTTGCAGAAGGATCAGAAAACCAAAAGATCAAGGTCATCTTGGATTCATGATGAGCCAGAGGCCAGCTGGGATACATGAAACCCTGTCTCAAACAATAAGAGAACAAAACCTGAATGGGGGGTGTTTGTGAAAACTGCTTGCTTTATAAAATGATTTGATGTCACAGTTGAAGGCAGAGAAGACTATTTTCCAATTGGTCTGCACTATAGGGAGCTCAGGAACCATCCAAGCAAGACATTCTTGGGATGGTGTGGCTATGTTTTAGGCTTGTTCACCTAAATGACGAAAGAAGGTCATATTTGGTCCTTAACTAGAGCCCATTGATTTGTGACTATCCCGGGGGAAATCAATGCCTTTCATTTGGAGGCCCCACATGGTGTTAAGTATGGTTCTTCAGGTGTTCCCACTGCTGTGTTGGAAAAATCACCAGAGGAGGGGAAAAAAAATAGAAGGTTCTATAGAGACATTTCTCCACAAAACTGGCTGCCATTCATGACTGGAAAAGGAGGTAGACTAAGATGTGTGCACCATATTCCAAAATGTGATCCTTCCATCATCATTTCTCTTTCTCTTTTTTCATGTTAAACCCTTTCATACACAAAATAATCATTTCAGTAAATTGTAACTTGTTAGTCAACAGGCATTGTGTTAAGTTTTGAAATACAAAGGTATCTAAAAATACTGTTTCTAGCATTAACTGGCTTATAGCCTAGTGGGAAAGATAGACAAGTAAAAAGAAAGTACAGTACAGCAGGATGAGCACTGCACTAATGATAAACCCTGGGTGCACAAGGGCACCAAGCTAGGCCTGTGGGCATAGGCTCTCTGGGTCAGATTAATTCCATGTTAATATTTCACGCCTTACCACAGGTACTATTTTGTGCACTGGTTTTTCTGAATCTTTGAAAAAACAGCTAAAATAACACCAATTTTAACTTACTTTTCAAAAGGATAGAACTGTGGGAGAATCACCTTTTTCTGACACATCACTTCTTTGATGTATAGAAAATGGTAGATTTTACCGTTTTCTTTATTAAATTCCTCTTTAAGTATAACTATGGTCATTTTTCAATTATGCTTATTTTGAGTGAAAGAAAATGTCCTTAGGTGCTTCACATTCTCATAATCTAATCAATTTCATCTTCAAAGTCTGCTGATGAATACTACCTATGATTCTGGACTATAATTTTTAAATGTATTCTCTATGCTATAAATATTTCTAATATAAAGTAACAGCCATATTTAAAATCAAACATAAAATTACTATAAGAGTTTCAAACTAATATCTTGGTTGTCAAAATGGCCATCCATCCCGAAGTCTAGATTAGGCTTTCCAAAATAAACATCTTAACACAATGAGAATAAATGTCACAACTATCAGTCAGTCATCAAGGGACCAAAACTGGAAAGACAACATGACTGGGAGATGGTTCAGAGATTTACTGCTCTTACAGAAGATCAGAGTTTGATCCCTAGAACCCATGTAGGGTAGCCTGTAACTCTCCAGCTCCAGGGAATCTAATGCCGTCTTATGAACTCCACATTTACATACATAGATCTTCACATAAACACACATATACCAAAATAATTAAAGTATTATATTAATAACTTGGAAAATTGGGCCTGGAGAGATGGCCCCAGCCATTAAGAGCACTAGATGCTTTTCCAGAAATCCCAGGTTCAAATCCCAGTACCATAACTCCAGTTAAAAGGAATTGACCCCTTCATCTGCCTCCACAGGCACTGCACAACATGGGTGCATTTACATACATACAGGCATAACACATAACATAAATAAATTAAAAAAACAATGAAAAATAAAAAAGCTGGAAAGTCTCCCATAAGGAAACAGAGTTTTCTAGGTGAATGGGAACTTATACTAATATCCATGCATACTTGGGCCTGGAGAGATGGCTCAGTGGTTATGAGCACTGGCTGCTCTTGTAGAAGACCCAGGTTCAGGTCCCAGCAACCACAGGATCGCTAACAACCATCTGTAACTCCAGTTCCTGGGGATTCCACATTCTTTTCTGAACTCCATGGACACTGCCCAACATGAGTGCATTTATTTATATGCACTCAATACACTCATACACATAAAATAAAATAAAAATAATAATGAATAAAATATTTTAAAAAGATCCACACAAACTCAACCAGACAAAAACACAACATAGAAGTGGAAAAATTGGCAAGAAGCCCCAACTTTGGCTGAGGAACTATTGGCAACTGATCACTGCTGAGTGAGGGAGAGTTGGTCTTCTTTAAGGAAATGACACTAGACAGGCTGATCAAGCTCCAGTGGATGAACTCACCCCAAGGGACATTTGGGGACACAAACTGGACTTGATAAACTTTAACATATATGACAGAATGCATGAAATCCAGCAGGAAGTGCAGATAGGAAAGGGGGGTTCTAAATATGGTCAAGATGTGTTGTATGAAATGCACAAAAATTCAATAAAAATAAAAGATATGGGGGACCAGAGAGATGGCTCAGAGGTTAAGAGCACTGGCTGCTCTTGCAGAGGATCTGGGTTCTATTCCCACAACCACATGGTGGCTAACAACCATCCATAATCCAGTTCCAGGGGCTCCAGCCCCGCCTTCTGAGCTCTGTGAGCATTGTACAGCTGCACTTACATACATGCAGGCAATACAATCATACACGTAATTTTTTTAATTTTTAAATAATAAAATATTTTTCCAGTTAATTATTTATTTAGCTGGGCGTGGTGGCACACGCCTGTAGTCCCAGCACTTGGGAGGCAGAGGCAAGCGGATCTCTGTGAGTTCAAAGCCAGCCTGGTCTACATAGTGAATTCCAGGACAGCTGGGGCTACAGGGAGATCCTGCTTCAAAAAGACCAAAATAATAATAATAATAAATAAATAAAATAAAATAAAATGTTTTTTAAAAAATAAATAAAAGATATGGAAAGTCATTTTGTATAATTGGGGAAACGTTCTGTGCTGTTTTGTAAATGCCTCTTCCATCTGAGAATATATTTAGGTCACTTTGAAACTGATTATAACTATTAATACACAAGAACAATCACAGGTACATATATTCCTTTGAATAAAATGTATTGAATAGAGTCATGATTAAGTTAGACAGCATCCTCTGAAAATTTGTGGCTCTGTTTTATTCTAACTAAGCAAACAAAGGCCTAATTCTATAAAATGACACTCAATAAATATAGTTTTGAAACAAAAATTATGCTGTAATTTATAGTTTCAAAGTAGCTCTATGTTTTAAAAGTTCTTTCTTTGGATACATTCAGAAATCATTTCCAAACATCTCTAAATGAGACTATATTGATGACAGAGTGAACTTGACTTTACTTGTTTGTGAGAACTTTGGCATCCCAAAGAGACATTGAGCTGAATAATTTATAGACATTCTGAGGAATTAATAGAGGTTTCATGAATTAACAACAACAACAAAAAAAAATAGGCAATTCTTGCAAATCACCCAATAGTGTGTTTTCCCATTCTCCAACTGGATTTATATCTAGATGTTTCCATCTGTCATATTCCTTTGCCCTATAACTATCTGTGGCCACAGTGGTCTCCTGGCATAACATTTTGTGCTTCTTCTAAATTGTTCACACTCGATAGTTGATGAAATATAGGAAAGAAAAGAAGGAAGTTATGAAGGAGGGAGGGAGGATGGAAAGAGGGAAGGAGAGATGGAAGGGAGAAAGGGAGAAAGGGAGGGAGGGAGGGACAGACCTGTCTAACAAAGCTGCACAGTTTTCTTAACACTATGAATAAGCTTATAGCCTCATTGATCGTAACAAATGCCATAAACCTCATGAGCCTCGTGGCAAATGTGTTTCACCAAATTCCAGTGTGAGTTTTATTTGTCAAGGCCATTAAAAATAATCAGGAAATGGGAGATTTTATTGAAGGATAATCAGAGAATTCTACCCATAAGTTTAGAAACAGCCATATTATGACTTCAGCCCACTCTTAACCTTTTTCTAGGCCACTGAATGTTTGATACTAAGTGGAACACAGTAAAACTTGGCTTTATAGAATTTTCAAGACTCATGGAGTTGTGCCCAGCTGGAACAATGCTGGTGATTAGAAGTCCATTCATCATCGCACTACATGGGCAATGACAGGAAAATGCCTTTGATTGCAAAGCACACACATTTCTTTTCAGAACCAAGCAGTGTAGATAGAGCCTGTGTTTCCACTGCAGCAAATATTCTTGTCAGGAAGACAGAAATGGAACTCCTCCTTCTGGACCCTTTACTTTATGCTCTGAAAGACAAACTATTTTTTAATACTACAACAGCTTGTGTCCTAAATAAATCTTAAGAGGAAATGCTGGAATTAGAAGGATGTTTGTTACATATGGAGGACTTCGTTCAATATTTAAACCACCGTCTAGCTACCTCTAACAGATGAATTGGGTATTACAGTAAAATAATCAGCAAATTTTCTTCTGGGTTTCATTCTCAATGTACTTTCTAATATAGGACTTTTTTCAGCAGAGATACTTTCTCTACTTTAGATGCAAAATTTTAATTTTACAGACAACCAGGTAAACAATTCCCAATGCAAAGAGAAATCATATTAGGATCAGAAGACTTGGGTCATCTGGTTCCCTCCACTTCTCATTACACCCGATCACCATCTAGGGGGTTGAATTCTTTTAACCTGGAAAAAAAATCAAAAGAGTTCAACTTTGAAGGGTGGTTAAGAAGATAAAATTGGGTAAATGGTGTGCATATGTCTGGTGAAATTAACCACTCCAATAGCATCAGTTAATGTTTTATTCATCATTTAACATCATATTCTAAATCATTACATGAAACCAGAAGGTTCACAAAAGTGGACAGCTTGAGATGGAGTACCTAGGTCTCCTACTGTATTTTCAGACTCACACTGGTGGTGAGCTTTCTTAGTGATGTTTTATGCACCTGAAATTCACAGAGAGCTGTGGACTATTAATATGATCCATGATGAGGACAAACGCTTTGCGAAGTGATCTATTCATACTACACAGTTATTCTGTGGCAGAATCTTACTGAAACATTTTTATTCATTTGAAAAGGTCTGTGATGCAATTTATTATCTTTATTGAGAAAAGAATTAAGTGCCAAAAAATAATTTGCTCTTTTACTTCTTTTCTCCTCGTCTCATCTTGGAAAGTCATTGGGACAGAATGAAGTTGTAAAGTTCCAGCAGCCTTTTTCATATTCATAAATATGCTCGATGTAACATAGAACTCTGATAATTCTTCTGGCTGCTGTTGTTTCAAAGGTCCTCTTTGAAGGTCGTCGTTTAGATGCCTCATACTGTGACACCTTATCCTTTTCCTATTAGCACAGCAAGCTTCACATCACAGTCATCTGACAGCGAAGCACACAGCTGCTTCTTCCATGCATATTTCTAAGAAGCCGTGTTCCTCATTTCTCATTTTACCCCTTGAAGGATAGTTGGACTAGGTATTATGACAAAATGATTTCAAACTCAACTCTCGACTTCATTGTCAGTAACTCCTAATATGGCACAGAAGTATCAGAGCTTCAGGTGTCCCACTTTAACGCACCTTAACCTCAGTCCACTTACTACTTTATACTTATTCACATACTTCACCTGATAAAAAGAATCCATTGTCTGTGAGATCCCTACCCTGAAAATCCACAATGATAGCTTATCTTGACTGATGCAAATGGATGTTTATATTGATATGAACTACAGAGATGTCATGTATAATTACAAACATAGTTTAAATGCAATTATGCTTTGTACATATTTACATCCCATCCAATAAAAATGTTACATTCCAACCAATCAGTAAAATACAAACAAAAGTCATTCATACAAGCAATAGTGGAGTAGGGTACTAGATGGAAAAGTGGGAACATGATTAGAGGAACCACAGAGGTTTTAGACATGTATGTATGACATCATATACAAATACATAAGTATATATAACACATAAGTATAAGATACATAATATACAAATACAATACATAATATATAAATAATAGACAACACTCATCAGGTTGCCATTAGCCTCTGCTTTCAAATGTGTACATTACTTTGCCCTATATTATTCTCTGGAAATTTGAGACATTTTGTTGAAATACTGCTCAAAGTAAGTCCAGGCACTCGTCTACTTCCATTGTTCAATGAAACCTCCTTAAAAGAACAATTGTGCAGTGTACATGGCTTGTCATCTTGCAAAATGGAGTTCTTGCAAACACCTATTAGTAACATGCCAGATCTGAGCAGGAAAAGCTCTCTTGAGTCATCCAGGGTATACAGTGGGGACGATTGATTGGTGTCTGGCTACTTTGTAGCTTGATAACTAAGAATGGGAATTTGCTTTCAACTTTTAGCCCTAGTCAAAATTAATCATTATTATCTGTTTGATATAACCTAATGGTTGTTAATCTACAAGTCACTAGCAAAGTGATTAAACAGCTATGTGCTCTACACTCTCTAATATGATTTAATTTTAACCAATTTTCAAAGTCTTTCTGGATGCTTAAATTTTAGATAGAACAGCTTGGTAGGAAAAACTGCTTTTCCTGGGAGTGATTTCGTTTTAGGTTAACGTGTTGAAATAGCCATTGCCATTTATTTGTGAGATCTTCCTGCCACATCTGGTCAACAGGGAGCTTATATCTAAACCAAGCTATCACTGACTCCATTTCTATTCACAACTGAGCTAGATCTTCCCATTAGTACAATGAATTGTTTGATAAGCAAGCATAGCTGGGGATATCATTCACAATAAGATCCAAAAAGTAGTATAGAAATATAAATGAAGTGATGTGATATAATATGGAATGATACAGCATCTATAAGCAATATTTGATTAGTATAAATTATGTACTTATTGAACTGTATTATTTTAAAGCTATAATAATGGAGTTAGTGTCTAATATGCTACAGAGATTACAGATGAACATTTGAATAGAATGAAAATGGAACTAATATAAATGAATCTTATGTCAATGTTGTCATTGCAGATAACAGAGAAAAAAATGGACCGTGAATGGCGTTAGGAAATTTGGTTTTTCCACTTAACGAAAAACTAAGGTGAAGCAATCTGGAGAGATGGCTCGGCGATTAAGAACACTTGCTGTTCTTCCATTTGACCTGGTTCAATACCCAGCACCTACATGGCAACTAACAACTATTTGTAACTGCAGTTCCAGGGAATCTGATGCCCCCTTTTGGCCTCTGCAGGCATTGCATGACACAAGTGCACCTATGTACATTCAGGAAAAAGTAAATAACTGATCTACAGTAGCTACTTTTTTGTCACTGTGATAAAAATACCACGACAAAAGCAATTTATTCAAGAACGTTTATTTTGACTTAGCGTTCCAGAGAGGAAAGTGTCCATCACGACAGGGGAGGCATGGTGGCAAGGGGCAGCTGAAGTAGAAAGACGAGCCTTTATCCAGCAATCGGGCACTGGAAGCAGGGAGAGAGGGAAAATGGAAGTGGGGAAAAAGCTTCAAATCAAAGCCTGCCCCCAGTGACCTGCCCCCTCCAGACCTCCTAAGGATTCCACAACCTTCTCATCTGACCAAGTGTTCAAATATGAGCCTGTGGGGGACACTTCTCATTCAACGCACCACAAGATCATTGCAGACCCATACAGTCATAACAAAACTACAATGACAGGTAATAAACACTGAAGGTACTAATGAAGAAAAAGGTTGGAAAAAGGATAGTTAAACTTGGAAGGTCATACAGATAAACGTGCAGTACTAGTCTCTGTGAACTACTTATTGGGCTTATGGGTATAATTTTACCTTTACACTAGTTACATATATTATACACATTTATTTGCATTAAATGTTTCATCATAGTAAGACTTTCCAAATGCTACTACCTTAAAGGTCCACCCTAAAATATTTAGAACATCTGCATGGCATTTAACTCTTTTGTTTTGTGAGTAATGTGCCTTATTTTGTTTTTTATCTGTTTTTTTCTTAGAATTTCAGATTATATTTAGAGAATTCCACTCCCCTTTCTCTCCATACCCCTCCTCCTCTTCCCCCACAACTCTTTCTTTAATGCACCTGTCCAATTTTCACTTGCTCTATTCTTCCTCCTTTTAGAAGTTATAATGATATATCTGAAAATACCTTTGTTGCCATTTTAATTACTATTATTTTTGTTTGGATAAGTGATGTACCTTTTGGATCATATGAGTTAAGCTTGCCAAATTTCTTAAGCTCTGAAAATGTTTTCTTCTTTTTCAAAATTACGCATATTAACTATAGTGGCAATATGTTCTAACTCAATTCCTTTATTTGTCTTCAGTATAGTTTTCCACTGCCATAAATACATTTGATAAAGAAAAAGACTTCAGTACTTTGCAGATTAAGGTGTGAATTTAGATAATGTGTAGCTTTCAGAGAAGCTAAGTGGATCTATGAAAAACTTAACACTAATACATGACAACTATGGATAACTGTCCAGAAGACAAAACTCATCTTACAAATAGGCATAGCAAAAAGCTTCAGTGAGAAAAGATGCAGAGTGTGTTTTTTCACTGAAACTTCAAATCACTCTGCTAAAACTAATCATAATCATTTCGTTTGAGTCAGTCAATAACAAACAAAAGATACCATGACTCAGTTCCAAGGAAGAGCACCTTTCTTTTGGAAAGGATGATTCAAGAAGGAAAAATTCCTAAACAAAGGCTATGTTTGGAGTAACCGCAAGGATCCAAACTCCAAGTCGAATGTGCTTTGATGAACTGATCTGAGCATGACTTAAAAACCTTGCCAAGACCATTCCGGGTCCATATGGTTGCTGACCCCGCAAGGCTTTACTGCTTAGCCAAGCAGCTCCTCAATTCTGCCGAAGAGGCAGAAGGCAATGCTTATGCGATAAGATCATTTCAAGCTCAAGTTTCTGTTTTGTTTCTTTGAGATAAGGATGTAGATATACAAATATCAGCAGAAAAATGAAAATGATAAGAATAAAGTGAGTTCAGAGCAGCATGAGGATTTATATGAGTGTGTTTCAAAGTATGTGTACAAGCTAAAGGATTTTGAAAAATATTCATTTGGGGCCCATACATAGGTATTTATGAAAATTTACATTTACTTACTTACTTATTTACTTACTGTGTATGTGTGGGTGCACATGTGCCAAGGCATGCATGTGAGGGTGAGAGGACAATTTGTGGGAGTCTATTCTCTCCCTCTTCCATGTGGGTCCTGGAGCTCAAACTTAGGTCATTAGGCTGAGTGGCAAATGCCTTTACCTGCTGAGCCATCTCACCTGCCCCACAGAGAATTTATATGTATGTGTGTATGTATTTCAATATGTATAAATATATACGTGTTTGGTTTGTTCTTTTTTATAGAATATCAAAAATACTCTCAATGCTTTATAACATAAATCCACAAATGTGTCATATAACTGTTTCCTCTAGCACATTCTCCTTAAGGTGAGAATTTAAAAGCTTATTACTTTTGTCCTGTCTCTATTACCATGTGTTGATGATTTAATTGAGATTCTTAATATCTAAAATTCCAGAACTTCCATTATGTTCTCTTTTATTTTCCTAGGAATAGATCCTTATTTGTAACTAGTTTATATAACTAAGCTTTTCTATAGACCTTTATTTTATCCAAATATGTGCGCATTTTTAGCTTTATATTGTTCATAAGGGAGTATTTCTATTACCTGTGTTCATAGATTAGTCTTTAACTTTTAGGCATGGGGTAAATGATTTTTCTTTTTCCATAAACAAGGATGAATCTTTTCTACAGCTTTCCTCCTCTTAATTTTTCTTCTAGAGAGCCTAGCATCTTCGTGCAATTCTGAGGAGGCAGGAGGGTCTGTGTGCTTACATGTACATAGTAACCTCTTAACTACTATCAATCCTGCTTCTGAGTGGTTTTTCAAATGCCTTCCAAACCTACCACTCTATCTAATGAGCAAGTCACAGTTCCATAAATAATTATTGAGAGGCTTATAACAGCAAGACTGAAAACAAGTTTTAAAAATCAAACATGGTTAAACAGAAACACAACAAGACAAACATCGCAGACATAAGAACAAGATAATCAATTTAGAAGCCAAGGACTCTTAGCCCTATATTAAGTTTCACTTATAGCCACTTCAATTTCATTCACCAAATGCTCTGCAGAAAACTGAGTACTTTAATTGTAGTACTACATGTGGACAAGCAGGCTTCTGCCTGTGGGCAACGTAACTTGTAGAGACACTATCAACCTGATGAACTATCTTGATTTCATAGATATCTCAATGTCACACACTCCTAGGAAACATTTCACATTTAAAATATAATTGCCCTAATAATATTAGATACGTTTAGCTTTAAGACACTGTACCCTATAGTAATATCCATTGAAGGATAACTTTTGTTTATATGTACTTACAATTCTGAATACCATAATACCTTTCCATGTATTGAAGAGAGTTTTTCCTGATCAAAGAGACTTAGATGCCAACTTACCTGAGCAGAAAAAGTTAGACTAGATGACATCGCAAAGTCATTTGTAGACCTACCTACTGTATGTATCTAAAGGTGATTTCTTTGCGAGAACAGCACTAGATATGATAGAGCATGCCAAGAATTCTGAGCAGGAATTTTGTTATGTGGCACTCATCATTTACAAAGATTATAACCTGAGGTAGATGAGGCCTTCCCTGAAACACAAGTTCTGTGTCAGTGCAGGAGGTCCCAGAAAGCAAATGAAAGAATGTACATAAACAGTCTCCATAAACGACTAGATGTTCCCAGGAATCATAGAGAGGCTAGGAGATAATTTACTAACAAAATACAAGCCACCGAGGCTTGATACTGTAGAGGCTGACTTCTCACATACACACAGGTGTGCAAACTTAGGGAACATTACAGAGTAACAATCTTCCAGGCAGAGATGTCAGAATCAATATTGCTTCAATTTCTATCTCAAGTATCCCAACACAGTCTAGTCTTTGTAGGAAAAAGGGAAGAGGCAGTGCCATAAGGTTATTGGGAGACAAATGTTGCTTTTCTAATAGCTCACTACTCAGAATTAAAGGCATGGACCAACCAGACTGTATGAGGATTGAGAAAGAAACCAGCCAAGACAATTTTATTCAGTATCACTGTCTTTGACCCAGTTGTAAAAGTATCACTGTTTCCCACTGTCTCTGAAGTAAGACAATACACATAATATTAAAGACAGTAGAATAAAACTTTTATTTCTTTAGATACATTTAAATACCGCCTTTAACTCAGATTTAGAAAAAACTGGAATATTTCAAAATCAGTAATGAAGTTAAACATACTTAAAGCACTTTCTGTCACCTAAAATAAGAAATCTTTCATGCCATGAATTATATAGTATAGAAAAGAATCTGGCCAGGAATGAAGTGTTCTATTATATACACTACAACATCCATACCTAGGAATCTTCCAGGCTTTCTCTACACAGATAACCTTTTCACCCACTTAGGAAGATAAAGTTACTGTAGGTCAAATATCATGTTAGATATCCATTGTTCTCCCAAAAGGGAAATGGAAGATAGATTAGCCAACTCCCTCAACAAGAATGAAACAAAAATTAAATTGCAGTACAGAGCAAATAGACATAAAACTCAGTTGAATCATTCCAAACAAGTCAACAAGGTTATGTCTTAAAAAATGGTTTATTATTGCCTTGGTTATAGCTTGGAGGTTGCCAGGAAGAGAGTAAACACTTCAAAATAATTCAGTCAGAAGGTCAAAGAAGTTAGAGGCCTTTACACTCTTGTCACATTGAGGGATAATATTCATTATTGACTCTAGAGCAATAAAATTGAAATCCCATATATGCTGGGATTGATTCTTATAGGTTCAGGATAGCTTTAGCTAACGTCTTATAGATTGCAAGATCATCTGGCCCTGCTGAAAGAGCCTATTAAACCTGGCAATGAAAAAATAAGGTCCCTGGGCCAGGGTCAGGTGGATAGATATCCTCAGGCAGAAATGAAGAGCACTTCCTAACAAGATCCTAAGTTTCCTGAAATCTAGATAAATAGAGACTATCAAGGAGGAGGTGATCCTGTTACATCCCTTGGCTGCTGTGAATATGGAGAAGTATTATATCATCACCAGAGGCCAGTGATATGACTCAGCAGGTAAGACCAGGACCCACATGGCAAAAAAAGAGAACTGACTCCTGCACATTGTCCTATGGCCTCCACATGCATGCAGTGGCAGGTGCAAGCCCCACTCATACCCACATACACATACCCACACACACCACAAATAAGTAAAAAGATGCAAAATAAGTACATACATGAGTAAAGATAGTAGTGTTACCTCACAAGGTGCTGGTAGTTGCTACTTGGGACTCAAGAAGGATTACATGGGATTTCTTGCCCAATTCCCCATGTCTGTGCTGGGATTTTGTCTGGTTTGAACTTGCACTGGACTTGTGCATACTGTCACCATTGCTGTGAGTTCATATGTAGCTGACCATTTGTCTAGAAGACTGCTTCCTTGTGGGCATCTATTCCCATAAGGGTCTTTTGGCAATCGATGGCTGCTGGGAGGGCAGAAAGTCAGGGATGGGACTCTTGGTGAGCCCAGTGTATGGACCCAAACTGAAGGACATTTAGAGATGCAAACTAGACTCCGCAGGCTACATTATACACACAAAAGAGTACATTAAATTGGGTGAGAGGTAGTGGGAGGAGGTGTGGCTGGGGGAGGGGATCTTAATGCTATCAAATTATATTGTATGAAAATCTCAAAAATTTCATACATTGTAAGAAAATAATAAAATAAAATAATAAAATAAAACAAAAAGGATTACTTACTCTAATGGGTCAGGGGAGTCTTGCACAGATTTATAGAACACAGCTGACAAAGTGAGCCTTAAACTTACTGTGTTTCTGTGGTCTCCCTATCACTAACCAGCAGGAGTGTGTGATTATGAATGTGTGTGTGGGGAGCTCTATTCTGAATGATTACATATAAATGAATGTAGAATGGTGAGAAAATGTAAAATTTGTCTATTTGTTTTTCTACCAATATTAACATTCAGAATATAAAATAGTATCTAATTGTCATTACATGAGTGTGGATAATTTTTACTGTCTGTCTTAGAAAAGAGAGAACATTATTTTTTCTCAAGGACACCTTGATAATAGATATCAGAATTCTCAGGTCAGCATTCTGCAAATTATTCCATAAAAGAGATCTAAAACAAATCGCTATGATTGTAAGTTATAGATTGAAAAGGTAATCCAAACACAGCACAGAAAATGCTCCATCTCATTTGGGCACAACTATAACCATTAAAGGCTTGAGAATACTATAAAATGCATTCAAGCTTCCAGATTTTAACTGCTGCTCCTGGGTCTCTGTGTTTGAATTGTCTTTGTAATAAAAGTTCCTAGTATGATTCAGCATTACCTGTTGAAATAAAGAAAATTTGCTGAGAAGAGTTTACTGCATCGAGGAAAAGGGGTCACTGTATTGTTATTAGTTTTCATTGCTTTGAAAATATATGACAAATAACTTGGAGGAGAGATGTCAGTTTTAACTCATGGTCTCAGAGATTACAGTCCATGAATGGACTTCATTGTTTGGGCCAGCAGACAAGGCTTCTTAAAGTTTTCACTGTTTCCTCATACTGCCATAAAATCATGGCTCCATCAGTTGATCAATCCACATATTGGTAGGAGCCCATTCTTTCCCCAAAGCCCACCCATCAACCAGCAAGTAGGCCTTTAAGGGGCATTTCAGATTCACACCATAACACATATCAGTAACATGCCCAAAAGGAATGAGCATAGTGAGTTAAAACATGTCTTACTGATGCAAAATTGGTCTCTAGTTGTTTAATATTTAGATTCTGTCACTTTTTAAGGCCTGGTTATATTACTTTAGCACTAATCTAAATAGAAAAGAAAGGAGGGAGTCAAGCTCCTAATATAAAATAAATTCACAGAAAATATATTTCTGAAGCTACTATATATTTACATAGCATAAAATATCAACAAACATTTATATAATTTCAGACATGGAATTAATCATTTATCATTTGGGCTCATGTCTTGACAATCTTCCCACTTACCTTTCATTCTTTCTTGAGCTACAAAACATTACATAGGGACAGGAATTTTTAATTCTTAACATTTTAAAACTAATTAGATTATCTGAATAATTCTCTGAGCATTATGTAAGAATAGCATAAAATAGGTAAATTTTATTATTAGCCTGTCTATTCCTCACATTTAACCATTCAGAACAATGTCAAACAGGAAAGAAAATACTATTTGCTGATATCTAAGAAACATTTAATATTCCCCAGTGAAGGGCCTCCCTGATAAGTTACACTCTATTGCACATAAGTTTACTTTTACTACCTTTCTGTCCTATATTGGAAAGAAAAGGAGGACTAATTTGTCTCACATAGTCAGATACTGAACAATAGATATAAATGTCCTATAAAATCATAAAACCTAGTACTTATTCTTGCAGAAAACATTGGGATGGTGGAAAAACATTATTGCTTGAAGAATGAATAATTTGAAGAAACATTCTTAGACTTGATATGTAGCTCCGAATGAGCTGTTGACTAAATGGAGGGCCTGAGGAATATCCAGGAAAGGCAGTTATAATCTTGGTAATTGGTGTGATCTCACTTACTTTGTTGAACAATGCACAGGAGTGGCTGTCCGTTACACTTCAGCACCAAATCAGAAGGTGGTACTTCTAAGAGACACCTCAAGATTTCTATCTCAATAACAAATTATTGCATCGAGCAATAGGTCTCATTCTGTCATAAATAGCTATAACCAGAGATGTACAAGTTATATAAAAGTGTTGAACAATGATAGCTATGAGAAGTCCTTGAACTTTTTTGTCTAAGGAAGGTATACACTCCTATAAAGTAGCTTAAGTGTGTTACATACTTTAAACAAACTGTTTATTCACAATTTCGTAGGTGTGTTTAGTGAACCTAAATTGGCATAGGGTTACTATTTAGAGTTCTTTTTAAATCAGGTTCACTATTCATTTGTTCTAATCATGATTAAGCGAAAAAATCTCCTTGGTCTTATGTCTTATGTTTCTAGCTTCTAAATGCACACACACCTGTGTGTATGTGTGAGTGTGTATGTGTGTGTGTGTGTGTGTTCATGTATAACAATCTCTACAAGCAAAAACAGAGGCCTTCAAAAGGGAATCTACAAGAGCTGTACTCCTGCACAGTTCAACGGTATATGGGACCTAGATAGGCAACCCCAGTCTTAGAAGCACAACAGCGGGGAGCCAAAGTGAAAGGCAAAAAGACAAGCTAGGGCAGCACTTTTCAAACTATTTCTTCAAAATTAAGGCTCAGGAACTGTTGCTACAAAGAAGTGTTTCACTGGTAATGCACTTAAGAAAGACCATGCAATGATCCCTCTGGATTTAGATTTATTGGAATATTAAATTTTTGAGAATTCCTAAGGTAAATGCACTCACATACTTATGGTGTAATATTTTCCTACTTATATGACCCTCCTTTTCATTCTATCAAAAGATGTGCTATGGCCCCTAGTTTGAAAAATCCAGATGGATGGTCTACCATGTGCTCAGTGCATTTGCTTGTGATGGTCCATGTACTCTTCCATATCCCATTTTATATATGAGTGATTTTCAGTGAGTTTTACTAATTTTTTTAACGTGTATGTTAATTTTAAAAGTACACTGAAGGACTGGAGAGAGGGCTCAGAGGCTAAGAGTGCTAGGTATTCTTGCAGAAGCAGGTTTGAATCCTAAGACCCACATGGTAGCTAACAACTATCCAGAACTCCAGTTTCAGGGGGTCCAATACCCTCTTGTGACCTCTGTGGGCATTGCACAACATGGGTGCACCTACGCACATGCAGACATAACACTCATACCCATAAAATAAAAGCAACTATGCTTAAATAACTGGTTGGTCCAGGACATTAAGTTCTAAGGCAAGCTTATGAGGTACTGTGGATGCCATGGGTGGTGAGAGGTAAGGAAGTCAAAGATGTTGTCATCAAAATATTCTTTGGAATGAGGTAGTCTGAAGGCTGTTTTGAGGAAATCAGAAATTGAACTGGAAAAAACACTTATTTTAAGAGACAGATCATAGGACACATTGCATAATGATGGGTGGAAAAGAATGTATTTTTAAGATGATAAGAAGAGTTCAGACTCCATAGATTGAAAAAATGTCCAGCAATATGTTAAGTTAGAGGAGGGGAATGAGAGTTAGAGAAAAATGCATCTAGACAGGAGTGAGTGACTCCTATTAAGAAGTGGTGAAATGAGCTACAAATATGCAGAGTAAAGAGTTATAAACATTTTGTAAACATGATTTCACTGACGTATATAAAAATAAATCCAAAATTTCCTACAAAATTTTAGAAAATAACCATATCTACAGGAAAGCCAATTTAAAAGGAAAGAAGAAATAGTTAAGCATGTTAAATCTGAGGTTAACACAAGATTTCTAACTATCTCAAAATTTTCAACAAGCGATAGGGCTGACTCTTTAAACATATAAATTTAGACGTAACTCCAAGATGAACTGCAAGAAATCAGTCAAAACTAGGTGTGGTGGCACACATCTTTAATCCTAGCACTTGTGAGGCAGAGGCAGGCAGATCTCTGTGAGTTCAAGTCCAGCTGGTTTACAAAGCAAGTTCTAGGTCAGTCAGGGCTATATAATGAGACCCTGTCTCAAAAGCACAGAACAAAAAAGAGAACAAGCATAAAATTAATTTTAATGTGTTATTCTACCAATAATTGTCAATTAAATTATATTTACTTAAAGGTAACAGAAAGAATCAGTATTTTCAGGGAAAGCTAAGACATAATAGTTAAGAGATGTTGATATACTTTGAACTGTGATCCCCAAGAAAGAATCCAATATACAATTTTGCACTTGTCTCATTTTTTCATAACAGAATCAGGAATTTTTAAGCTCCTCAAACAACAACAAAATGCAAAGTAAAATCATGACACCCTAAGCCTCCCATTTTGAATTAGAATTCAATGTACATGTTTTTTTTCCAGTTGTAATTTTCTTGTCTATCATTCCCCAGATCCCAAATTAGACTTATTTGGCTCCATGCCAGACAATGGGTCTCTAAATTATAATGACATTCAACTTTTACATACAGCACTATTTATAATATGTGTAGCAAAGCTGGGCAGTGCTACAATGAAATAGGCTAGGCAACAGATGTAGTCCCAATTCTGGCAGCGATTTAAAAAACACACACTCAATATTAAAAACCATTTAAAGGAATTAGAAACACACTAACCATCAGTGGGAGGAGGGAACAGGTGTGAGAGAAGCTGATTAAAATATTTGGAGGCATGAACACTAAAGCAGTGTGCCTTTTATCATTCTGGGAAATAAGTTTTACGGAGTTAAGTACTCTGAACACTCTTCAGAAAGGAGCTAAAACAATTGACCTTATGAATGTGAACATATTTTATCTAATTGTAGGTTAGAGTTACTGCATGAGTTTAGCAATAAAACCCCATAGAATATTCCAAAAAGATAAAGCAGATGTCAAGAGGAAATAAAGTCCTCTTAAAGGAATAACAGTGATATAATCTTGAGTTATCAGCAGCAATGGAAAGAGAATATTAGAGACTTGAATCTCACATATTTTAAAAGAGAGAAAAAATATTTGATGTAATGATTCTTTGCAAAAGAAAATTACAGAATAGCCTTTTAGAAATAAAAAAGATGTTTAGAAAATACTCATACTTTAAAGACTGGGGAGATAGCTCAGTAAGTAGTACTGGGTGTGTAAGCATGAGGACCTGAGTTCAAGCCCAAGTACCTACTATGTAAAAAAGCTGGGTGAAGTGGGACATACCTACAATCACAGTTTGAGGGAGGCAGAGTCAGGTAAATGTCTTACCTTGGGGCCAGCTAACTTGGTCTAATTTGCAAGCCTCAGTTTGCAATGAGAGATTCTGTCTCAACAAATAAATAAAACCTCCCAAACCAAACCAAATCAAACCAAAGGCAAACAAACAACACCCTAGGCTAATTGCTGACCTTCTACATGGACTTACACATGTGCATGTGAACCTGCACACACACTATACCAGCACACACATACACACACACACACACGCACACACACCTGAACCATATTTTATTAGTCTGTATACAATTAAAATTTTATTTGAAATGAAAATCATATTTCCATATTTCTATGTCCTAGAATTGAAAAACTAGTATGTATATGTGCTCATATTGAAAGAAACTCACTAAATTATTTAGAGTGAAAGATTTAAAGCATTCTTACATGTTAAATAAAATTACATAGACATTTACCATGATAATAAGTATGGAAGAAGTGGTATATTCCCATGGTGCCTCGTCAGGTTCCTTGTTGACAACTAAGATAAAGGGGAAAATGTTTCTAAGGCATCCTATGAATGCTTACACTGGAAAAAATATTAAAAACTTACTATGGTTATTTTAAAACTCATTCTGCAGACGGAAGTCTTTCGACTTTATTTTTAACCATCTATTAGGTGATACAATTATCAGCACAAATGTGTTGCTGGAAAGTGGTGGACATGCTGGAAACTGGTGGACACTTTAGAAGGCAGGGCCTGGTTGGATGAAGCAGGTCACTAGAATGACTTTAAGAGGTTATCTTTTCCTCTGCTACTTCTCAGTCTGTTTTTGATGTGTCCCAACTACATCAACCCAGGCCTGTGTCAGTGGAGCAAACCGACCATTGACTGAATCTTCACCATATAATTTCTTCTTCTCTTAAGCTACTGATGTCATGCAATTTTTCACAGAAACAAACAAATAAAACTAATGAAGAAAATTTTCCAGAGAACTGGGGTAGCTGTTGTGATGTAAATCAGAATCCCTTGGAAGTTGTTTGTGGCAAGAATGTAGAAGAGTTTGGAGCTGAGGGCTAGAGAAACTCTAGTAAGCTGTAAGCATAATTAACAGTTATTTTGATGAGAGTTCAGGTGCCCAGAGTGCCGATAGAAATAGTGTTTATGGGGTCCCCGATGGAAATGGGGCTCAGCTGTGAATTGAACTAGAAACCATTTACGTTACTCTTTGGCAAAGAATTTAGCTACATTTTGCTGATGACCTGAGACTTTGAAAGAAGCTGAATTTAAAGGTGATGCCCTAATTGATCTGGCAAAGGATATGTCAAGGCAGCCAGCATTCCAGATGTGGAATAGATATTGCTAATGAGAATTAGAGCAATCAGAAGAACAGAAAAATTTGGCTAGAAAAGGGAGAGTTTAAAATTAGGGACAAGAAGGGCAACTGTTTGTTAAAATTACAAAAAAAAAAAAAAAACAACAAAAAAAAACGTATTTTTTGCTGGAAAAATAGGCAAGATGTCTTGGGGATATTGGCTATGTGCCACCAACATAAGGCTTCAGGGTATTAAACTATGAATTCAGTAAAAGGACTTTCACTTAGGAAGATCTGCAGGTAACCCTACTCCCCTGGAACATCTTGGGAAGTAGTTAGCTACTCTAGGATAAACTAATTTCACTGTGAGACTCAGGAACCAAGGAACAAAAGAACCCACCTATTCACTGCTCAAGATGGCAGTAAACTTTGGTGTCATTCATGTGTTGATGGCTTTGCAAACATAAAATATGAGTCAGAAGGTGATGGAAACTTGCCCCCAGATTTCAGAGGACAGCTTGGAAATCCAGGCAATGTGTGAGAGGACTGAAGTTCGTACAGGCAACCTCTGAGAGGGCAAGAGTGAAGCCAAAGTCTGTGGAGACTCGAAGCCATCGAGAGGTTACGAATGTGGCCCATCTGCCACAGACTGCCATAGGTGAAAAACAGAACAAACCCAGAGGAAAGGACTTCTGGGCTGCAAACATGGCCAGAAGGATGGGGCTGCCCCAGCCCTTTGGACTTTATACCACATCACCATGCACCTACAAGCCAGACAGGGAGCTACAGGCTTGGTTCTACTTTAATTCCATCCTTCCTATCTACACCCCATTCTATTCCTTTGAATGAGAATGTTTATTATGTTCCAGTATATATTGAAAATGTACGACTTGTTTCTGATTTTTACAGGGTCTCACCTAAGGTTTTCATTGAACGTGAGTAGAGACTCTAGACTTGAACTTAAAGGACTCTTAAGGATGCTTTAAATGCATTTGCATTATGAGATAGGTCTGAGCCTTTGAGGGGCCAAAGGTGGAATGTTATGATTTGAATATAAAATACCTCCTAGAGACACATGTGCTGAAGGCTCGGTCCTTAGCAAGTGACACTATTTCAGGAGGTAAGGGAAACTTTAGGAGGTAAGGTTGTTACCCTAGGTGACTTAGCTGAACTTCTAATCTTGCCGACAAACTTACTTGTTTTTGAGGAAGAAAGGCCTATAGACCAGAAGTTCCTCCTCAGGTGGGCTAGCTGAACTGGATTGGCTCTAGAATGCCTACCAGAATGGCCTCCAGATAAGCTCTGACTATATTTTAATCTCATCTGCATGCTAAATGACACACCCTTGTACAATGACAGCTGTTGCCATGGTGATGACTGGAAAGAATCTTTAGAACAATGAAAATAAGCAGTGTCTGAATTCCCAGAAAACCTCCCTCCATCTCCAGAAAAGACCAGAATCCTCCTTCCCTTATTAGAATATGGCTCCCACCATTCGAATGCTTGTCATCTATAACCACCCAGTCCCGAAAGCTTGAGGGTTGTTGATTTGATTATTGATCGCTCACTTCTTTCCTTGGCTGACTCCCATTCTTGGCTCAACTGGTGCTCAGCCTTGTTTTTGGTTCCACAATTCTATAAAGGAAAAGTTCCCAGTGAAGAGGCAAAATAAATAAATACATCCTTTCCCTATTTCCTGAAGTCTACTGAGATATTTAGCCACACATTTTCCATATAATTTGCATTTTCCTAGCATTTTCCCCTTCTGTTTTATCAGTCTGACTTTATTTTTTAATGTTTTTATTTCTCTACTGGAGAATATCATGTATACATACATTATGTATTACAATGTTCACATTCGGACCCACACTCCCATCTCCATCCCTGACCTGACACTCCCACCTCTGATTTCATGTCCTCTATTATTATTTTAACTTTAAAGGCCTATTGAGTCTAATTTGTCTCAGATGTCTTCCTCCACTACTTTTCAACCTACCTTTTGAGACAGGGTCTCTTCGCTGACCCTGAGGCTCGCAGGTGCTGTTTGGCTGGCTAGCCTTGCATCCTCCTGAGACGCTCCTGTTCCTGCCCTCCGGTGCTGGGGCTACAGAAGTGCTCTGCTGTTCCTGGCTTTTATGTGAGTTACTGGAGAATGCAACTCAGGTCTTCTTGTTTACAAAGTAACTGCTTTACTCGCTGAGCCATCTCTCCAACCCCCAACTTGTCTCTCTAAAAATGCCTTCTACTGCACATTTTAGTATGTATTCCTCACGGTAATTTTATTTTCCTTGACTGACAATTCTAACATTAAAATAACTTGTCATTTTGCTCTATTGATTCTTTTTCTCTTAAACTGTTTTTTTTTCTAATTTGATTTTAATAGAATATGAGTTCTTTCATCTTGCTCTGACAATTTCTTGAGTTTCGTTCCGTCATCCTGTAATAGTCATATAAATTCTCTTGACCCTATCAAAACCTGGTTTTATGCTTTGTTATGAACAGCCTGTTTTAGTTTTTCCTTCAGCCTTATGGTCTCTCTAACTTAGTAAGACCAAAGCCAAATACTCATTTCCCTACAGAGACCAGCTACCGAAATTTCTACTCAGGACCTTGATTCACGTAACCATCACTTTCCCCTAAATTACCTGGAGAGTGTTCCATTCATGCAGACATCAGAGGTCTGCCAAAGCTTTGGGGTGTTCGATGCAGCTTTGAGGGCTCCTGGCCATGTAGCTCTCTCTTTCTGATATGGCTCTTCTCAGCTGCCAGCTGCTTTTCAAGTCCACTCTCCAGCATGGACTCCTCGGGAGATAAAGCTGCAGCTTACTGACTAAGCTCCACTCACAGCATGTCGTATCAGTGCAGCTTTGACTCAACAGTCTTTCTTCTAAAGAGTGACTTTCCTCCAGTTTCTAACTGTTTTTGATTACCCTCTGGCTCTTCTAAATAATTCTGTGTGTGCACGTATGTGCACGTGTGCACGTTTTTCATGTTTATCTTATCCAGAGTATACAATTGCTTTTCACAAGAGTTAGTTCAATGCTTACTTTCCTGAAAGTCAGTTTTTGTTCCTTTTGTCTTGTTTCGTAACTGATTCTTGCAAGTATTTTTATTTTGGTTTGTCTGTGTAGAATACCAATGTATTTCATGAAACATATAATCCTATACTGTAACAGTAATATTTAATGATGCACTAGGAAAATGCTATACAAATGCGTATTAATCCAGCACCTGCTTATCTAGTCACATTTATAGAATTATCAAAATAGATTAATTTTTATATTTTTTCTTTACTTTTGAGAGTTTCACATGGTGCTAATTTTATTAAATATGATCATGTCTTTGCCCCATTTCCATGCCCCAATTCCCCCACATCTCTCCCATCACACCTCCCTCCAAACTTTCTCTCTCTCTCTCTCTCTCTCTCTCTCTCTCTTTGGCTAAGTCCAGAAAGAACCTCCCATAAGTGCCTGGGTGTGGAGCCATCCACTGTAGAGATGGTTTAGCAGTTAAGAGCATTTTACCTGGGTTCATTCCCAGCACTAACATGGAGTCTATCAACCATTTTAACTCCAGTTCCAAGGATCTGATGTTCTTTTCTGTCTTCTGTGGGGATTGCACAGCATGAGTGTACCTTTATATACATGCAGGCAAAACACTCATACATACATACATAATTAATTAATCAACTAATTAAAAACAAATAATTTTTAAAGAAGAATGATTCTCCCTTCCCTAGCAACTATCCACTTCAAATAGCTCATTGGTCAGGGTAGGGCCTGGAGATTATCTATTCCATCTTGTGTAAGTCTTATGCATGTAACCATAGCTTCTGTGAGGTCATGACTGTGATACCCATGCCATGTCCAGAGGATGAGATACTGCTGCAATAAACAATTCACACATAAGTATTTATGGTAATAAATTTAGTGAAAGAGGATCCTACCAACAATTGACTCAACAGACATGTAGATGCATTCGTTATCTATTATTTATGTTAGAAAAACAGACAGCTAAGTGAATGCAGATGATTATATATCCATTTACTTGTTCAGCAAGCATATTTATTCTAGAACTGTTTTCATAGAATCCTTATACACAAGAACGAGGATAGGCATGTATGTGTTCACCATGCTTAGAACTCATATAAAATAAAATCTCTATAGACTCAATCTACATGTACTAAACACACTGGCTCTACAACAGAATTCTCTTGGTATTTCAAGATTCCTTTCTGAAAGACCAACATTCACAAAGCTTTCATTAGGATATATTACTTTTACTCCATGTAAATTTAGATTCTAAGCATCAGTTATGTCATTAACATAAATTTACATACAAGCAAAGACTACATGTCTCTGTAAAGTTAGTAAAGAGCAAATAGAGGAAAATAAAGGATGTTTAGGTTGAAATTTCTTTATCTTTTTATATAATAGCAGGTTTTAACCTAACCCTTGAGTGCCATTAATTAGAAGTTTTAAACTTGAACCCCCTGGACAATGTTCTTACAAATTTGGGGTACTTCTAAGCACACTCCCAACATTTAGAACCCAACCAAATGCCTTTTTCTCTGCTTCCATGAATCCACTAAGACGTAAAAGATGAGCTAGTATGATTTTGTGCTTGGCATTGTTCTAATTATACAAATAACTCTCAGATATACAGGGTTAAAGAAAAATTATAAAGGACCATTGTCTCGGACTGAGTTTCTGTACTAGATTCCAGCATACCAGAATAAACCGAAATGATATCCCTGATGCTAAATGCCACATAATATATCAAACTGAAACATCAAGGAAGCAGACACAGCCCAATAAACTAGGTTTCTTAAAAAGCATCCCAAATGTTAATCCATCATCTTTTCTGAATGCTGTTCCATTTCTGAGTCCTATCTTACTGCTGTTGTTCAGAGGGTGCCTTCATTCTACTTTGCAAAATGGGGGCATCCCAGATTCATGAATTAAGGATAGTAGTCAACTAGATCTATAATTACCTCTGTAATTTTGTCTTTTGACAACAGTAGTATCCTTTTTGCCTTGATATAGCATATCCAGAATTTGTTTATCAGTCTTGCCTACATTTCAAGGTGCTACTTTTCCTTTCCTAATCCAATTTTCTTCTTGAGCTTATCATTCCATCTCACCTCCCATTCATGAATTCCAAGTCTCTTTTCAAAACTCTCCTGAACATGCTATTGTTTGAACCTATCCCCAAAGAAAAAAATAAACAAAAGTTAATCCCCTAAGATTTTAGGAAATCATTTTTCCTGTGGGATTGTTTCCTGTGATCCTATTTTCAGGATGTTTTCCTCATGTATAGTACAATTACATATGTAATTATATTTCTGCAAAGTTTGTTTTTTGCAGAACAGGGCATCCTGCTCTCCAATAAATAAGTGTCAGTATTGCCTGGAACATCCATTATTGCCCTAGTAACTTTCAATAGATTCGATCACTCTTCCTTTACAGAGTTCTTCTTTTAACATCTGTGTTTCTGTATCTCTGATAGTATTCAATGTCCCAGCACTTGTTCATGTAAAAACCTAATTTTGGATTCCCAAGGGCTCTCAGTTCTATGCCCTAGTCTATGGTCTGTATGCATGTAGTATCATCAACATCTATGAATTATAATTCCATATAGTTATGGTGGCCACAAATTTATGTCAGTAGTCTTAACTACTCTCTTTAAAAATTATTTTATTTATTATTTTATGTGTATGAATATAATGCCTGCATGTATATAAGTGCAGCCTGTGGTGAGTTGTCTGCAGAGGTCAGAAGAAGTCATTGGATCCCCTGGAACTGGAGTTACAGAGAGTTGTTAGTCATCACGTGGGTTCTGGGAACTGAACCCAGGTCCTCTGCCAGAACAGCCAGTGCTACTAACCACAGAGCCCTCTCTCCAGCCCCCTAACCACTCTCTTGAGTTCCAGAATCCTATATCAATATTTCCCTTCTGCTAAGCATATATTTCTACTCAGGAATCCAAATGAGCATATCTTAGGCGCCTCTGTATTGTGTTCAAAGCCAAATTCTAGAATTCTTTCCTGAAAGCTATTTCTCCTGAATTTGTTTAATTAACTGAATTCCATACAATAAACTAAAAATAATAAATAATTCCTTTTCCTTCCTTTGCCTTTGTAAAGCAGCAAAACATGAAGAGTCAACCTCAATGCTTGTTCAAATCTATTCACGTCTCAGCACGTCTCCATTCTCTCTGTCTCTACTGTTGTTTTACCTGTAGTGTCTTACTAACATTTCTGTGCTCTCTTTTCATTCTCTTGATAGATTCCTTTTCTTTAAGATTACTTTTATTCACACAAAGCAGATTAGGTAAGCGCGCTGTATAAATGCCTTCATTTGTTTTCTGTTGTATTTAACTGCCAAGCAGCAGTGCACAGTGTTTCCCAAGACTTGGGTGAGCTAAGGCTAGTTGTCTGAGCCCATTTCCATTTTCCCCTCTCTGACTTGTCCTACTGCTCCATCCACTGACCTTCCTTCAACCTGTTCAATGCTTTCTCACCTTAAGACATTTGTGTTAACTCTTCCTGACTTCCCCCATGTCTGTTCTGACTGGACTATGACAGATACCTTCTCTTAGTCATCTCTCATGAAAATATCAGTAGAGATGTTTGTCTACCTACCAAACCTAAACAAATTCTCTTTATTCAAATTACTTGAGCATTTTATATGACTATGTCATGATGTAGTTTCTTCAGAGAACTTATAAACATCTGAAGTTATTATGCTTGTTTTATTTTGTATTGTCTCATACCTACCTTCACCCACTGTCAAATAATGTCTGCAAAATCAGAGATTTGGTCCCATCACTGCAGTACCTAGAACAGTGATTGGTAATCAATGAATGTTTAATAAATATTTATTCACTAAATGGTTGAGTGCATTTTATGAAAGAAATCTAAAAGAAATTAAATTTCTTGAGATAAAATATCTAATAAATAACAGAACCAGGCCAGTACCTACAGTGTTAGCCTGTGAATATTAACATGACAAAGTATGTGATTGGAATGATGACATATGAAGGCTCAGATACATGAGGAGAAGCAGTTTTGGTAGCAATGAGAAAATTCAGCGAGGCCTGAAACAGAAAAAAGGAAAAATGCCTGGGGAGTGGAAACAGGCTCGGGAGCCTTGGGAGAAACTGGACATAAAGAATCATCATTTTACTGAAATGTGACAATGTACTGAATTGTCAGTGTATTGAACACAGTAAAGAAACCAAAACTAACTTGCAGATTCCAGACTGGAGGACAGCATACAGTCTAATTTCATCAGAAATATGTGCCTTGATTAGGTGTGTTTAAAGCCTTGATAGAACATAAAAGTGAAGATGTTTTAATCAAATGGAAACTGTCTGATGCACAAGACAGAGATTGTGGTTTTGTTTGGTTTTGTTTTTAGGGTCACTGGGATGTGATTTAGATAGAATAACATTCACTTCTTTCAAATAGATAGTTTAATGATTTTTAAAAGTGTATACATTCATTGCCTTAAAATATTCCTTCCTGCTTTTTAGTAGTGAATTCCATTCCTGATGTTTGTAATCCTACCAACCACTAGATTTTTGGGCCTAGACTCTGCTTTTTCCATAAAGTCATAGAAATGATAGCTAGTTTTGTGTGCATGTGTGTACGTATGTGTGCAGGTTCCTATGAACATCAGAGGACAAACTTGGATACCATTACTCAGAGGTGGTCCAGCTCCTCCTCCTTCTCCTCTTCTTCCTCCTATTCCTCCTCTTCTTCCTCTTCTTCCTCTTCTTCCTCCTCCTCCTCCTCCTCCTTCTTCTTTTTGAAAAAGAGTAACTAGGATTATCAGCACAGTATGAACCACCATGGCTGGATTTTTATTTCTAAATTCTTTTACTTGGTATCAAGCTCTTATAGTTCATCTATGTTGTTACATTTATTAGTATAATTAATGCTTAGCGTTATTTAATAGTACGCCTGCACCACAGCTTATTAATGCGTATTTAGTCATTTCAACTAATAGTTTGAAGATATTATTGATAAAATTTTAAATATTAGTGCATTTTAATTTCTCTTAGGTGACTAGTTAAGAGTAGGATGCTGGGATATATGAGAAGGGAAGTTTAATGTTCTAAGAAACTGGAAAGTTCCTCTAATGTTAGCAAACCACTAAGAATAACCACATCAAAATATGAGAGTTCAAGGCACTGCACATCCCACCAGCATTTGTACTGTGTTTTTTGATGTTTATTTATTCATTTATATTGTATGTGTATGAGTGTCTTGCCTGCAGGTATGGTAAATGTACCTATGCATGCAATGCCCACAGAGACCAGAAGGCAGCATCAGAGCCCCTGAAACTGGAATTACCAATGGTTGTTAACCCCCATGTGGGTACTGGGAATGGAACCAGGTTCTCCTCAGGAGCAGCCACTGCTCTAACCTGCTGAGCCATCTCTCCAGCCCTGTATTTTATTTTTAATTTTAGACAGTCTTGTAGTTTATAACTGTTTCATTGTTTTAATTCAAGTTTCTGAAGTGACTATTTTTTGGTTAAATGTTTATCTGTTTGGCAATTCTATGTTTTCTTTTTGTATATAAATTTTAGGATAAATTTTCCAATGTTCATAAAAATAGTGTGCTCATATTTGGATAGAAATTGAGTTGAATCTACATAGCAGTCTGGGAAGAACAGACATCTTCCCTAGGCTTCAAATGCAGGAGCACAGCATAACACCTGATTGTCAGGCCCTTTTCATCTGCTTGCATCACTGTTTTGATACTTTCACCTTAAACATCTTTTCTATTTGTCGTATTTATTCTTAAGTAGTCCATTTTTATGTGAGCAGTAGTTTTATTTAAATTTTTACATTTCCTACTGTGCATTGCAAATAGGTCCCAAAATACCTATGCCCTAATGGTGGTTCTATTATGTACAACATCTCCTGATTTCTTGATTTCTTTTGCGCTACTTCTCTTTCACTGCCTTTCTGTTATTATTACTGCTTTCTCTTTTGTTTGCCTGCTGATATTTAACTAATGCCATAGTTAGAACAACGGTAAAAGTAGGTAGATAGAAATTATATTTGCAAATAGTCAATATTTTCTCCTATCAGACTGTCAGGATAGGTGTTTGGATCAATCTAATCAACAGGTAAATAGAGTTTATGCTTTCCTATTGTTATAGTCAACACCAGTGCCCCACAGGTTTCAACTGCTGTATTAGTTCATTTTTATTGCCATAAAAATACTTGAGGCTAGGTCATAAAGAAAAAGAAGTTTATTCTGCCTCATTTTATGTCTTCTGTTTCTGGTGAGGGATTCATGCTGGATAGTATCACGGTGTCAGAAACATGTGCAGAATATTACATGATGAGACGGGAAGTAAGAGAGATTCAGAGTCCAGGCTTGCTCTTCACGTAGTAACCCAGTTTCCTGGAAACTGAAGAACTGTGAGAACTGCAGATTCCCTTCCAAGGGCAAACCCTGATCACTTTTGACTGGGCACTATGTCTGAGAAGTTCTATTCCTTCAACATTATTACCCAAAGACCAAACTTCCAGAGCATGAACTTTTGGGAGACCTACTCAAATCATCTGTAAAACATAACAATTATCATATTTTCTCTCATTACTGTGGAAGGTAGGACATTCCCTTAACATTCTTAGAAATTAAGCAAAACTAAACTCCTCAGAGATAAATTTTGAAACAATGTTTCATCCTTCTCCATGAAATAAAGTGATTTAATGTGTGAGATCAAGGCCAGCCTGATCTACATAGCAAGTTCTAGACCAACTGTGGCTCTAGGGAGAACCTGTCTCAAAACAACAACAACAACAACAACAACAAAATAATAAAAATAATGATAAGTAATGGGAAGTGAATAGAAGAGAGCTAAATTTGATGACAAAATATTAAAGCGCACTTGCAGTTACTACACAGCAATGCAATAGAAGATACCGAAATGAATTGGTAACGAATAGAATGAAAATCAGGGTGGGAACCTTGTGTGCAAACTAAGACAGGCTGAAGTTACAAGGCCAGTCATTCTTTATTGCTGGTCATTTAACATACCAGCTAATTCAAGAAGCATTCTTTAAAGAATTTAGAATGTTGGTCAAAAGTAAAACCTAACATAGGAGTTAATGAAATGGATTAAAGTAGTTGGAAGTTCCGGAAAGAGTTCAGTTTTTAAAGTTTGTTTGCTGTAGAAAAAATGATCCACATATTGACAATTACCTGACCAGCCAGAATTGCTTCAGGATGAGGAACCCTATTTATAGTATTAAAAAACAAGAAACAAGCTAAATGTACACCAAGAGCTATATCTATATGTAAAATTAAATCAAAAGATTGAAAAAAACAAGTGAATAGCATTATTCAGCACTTCTACTGAGCATAATCCTGAAATTTTTCCTAGCTGGGTAAGCTGTGTTGTCAGAGCCTAGGAGTTGGAGAGGAGTAAGGAGAATAGATATGATCAAGATATGTTGAATATATGTGTTAAAATTTCAAATAATAAATGAAAGCATTATTTATTTTAAAATTTTATAATAAAAATCAGTTGTTGAGTCAGAATTAATCTGTGAGCATAATTTGTAAGCCTCTGTCTCAGAGAATTCAGAGGGACAGAAGATAAAATGTGCATGTTAGTAAGCAAAGAGAAAGAGGGTCTCATATTTTTTCTATGTGTTCTTTTACTGTGTATGAATGCCTTTTTCCAGGCTCTTCAAAGCATCCTGCAAAACTCTGACAAATAACCTACTCCTCTGTGAAGTCTTCCTTTTCTTTTCATGATTCTTCTTTTTACATTCAACTTATTCTAATTATATGAACATACATCTATCTCACCTAAACTATTATGGGATCTTACATGTTATCCACATCTGTGTGAATAGTTTAAAGATACAATCATGAGTCCAGGAAAAATTTAAAGATTTTTTGAGCAACAAAAATGACTTCATGCTGTCAAATCACATTCACTCAGCTGTGACCAGATCAACATTATTTTATTGTTGATGCTACTTGACTTTTAATGAATGTCTATCTTAATAAATTCTTGGTAAGTTGAAAAATATGGTAAATGTAAAATGTCACTGGTTTAGATATATTATTCTATCAGCATCAAAGTTTAGCAAGAAAGGATACTGCCATCTCTGCTATTTGTGTTGTGATCAGACAGCTTTCTGACCCCATCCAGCATCAGCAGCGAGCATTGCACAGAAAGTTGTCCATATGGAAAAAGGTTAAAACCCCAAATTTAGATATTCTCTCACTTTTATACCATCATACATTTGAAAAAATACTGTAAATTGAACCATATTAAATCCAGGACCATCAGTATTTTCTTAAACATTTTAAATACTATTTTATCAATTCTTTGAAATTTTCATAAGGTGTATTTTGATTATATTCAGACTCCCCATCTCTCCTAGATTCATCCCCACTTTCCTAACCCTGCACTACATGTCCTCTCTGTCTCTGTCTCTCTCTCTGTGTTTCTCTCACTGTCTCTCTGTCTCTATCTCCCCCCCTTTCCCTCCTTATCTCTTGCATATCAAGTCTAATTTGGGTTACCCAAATGTTCTTGTGTCTAGGCCTGTCCCTTGGAGTCTGGCCAATCTACCCAGCATCACACCCTTAAAAAAAAAACCTGTCTCTCCCTCTCTTAACAGCTATCAATTGCCAATAGTTCCTTAACCAAGGCTGGGGCTTCTTGCCCACCTCCACGCTCCATGTTGGGTCTTCATGTGGCTTAGGTTTCTGCAGGTCTTGTGCATGCTGCCTCAAGAGCTGTGGGTTCATAAGTACAACTGTCCTGTTGTACCCAGAAAACAGCTTACTTGTATTTATCTGCCACCTCTGGCTCTCACAATCTTTTCATTCTCTCTTCCACAATAATCTCTAAGCCTTAGGAGGAGAGGTTGTGATGCAGTTGTCCCATTTAGGGTTGAGAACACCACAGTCTCTTATTTTCTTCACTTTGACCAATTATCGGTCTCTCTATGTTTGTTAATCTCCATTTGTTGCAAGAAAAATTTCTTTGGTGAGAGTTGAGAGATGCCCTAATCTATGAGTATAACAATATATCATTAGGAGACAATTAAAATATTATGTCTATTTAGCAGAATAATAATGACTATCTCTCCCTTCCTACCTGTGACCTGTGTAACCACACATTCTTGGCCCTGATAACAGTGCCAGGTATGACTTCATCTTGTGAACTGAGTCTTAAATACAGAAAATGTTTGGAATTTTAAACGTCACATATATGAGTGTTTGCTTCTGTGTATGCATGTGTACTACATATGTGCACAGTGCCCACTAATGCCAGAATGGAATGTTGGGTCCCTTGGAACTCAAGTTATAGATGGTTGTCAGCATCCAAATAGATGTTGGGAACTGAACCCAAGTACTCTACCACTGGGTCATCTTCCAGCTTCAAGCATTCTTTTTTGCCTGTTTCTTTGATTTATTTGTTTTTCTCTTGTTAGCAGTCCAGGCTAACCTCAAACTCAGAATCTTTCACTTTAGCCCAATGACTTCTGAGATTTACAGGAGTAACCAAAATGTTCAGGAGGCAGATGCTGAGGAAAGGAATCTGTAAGTGATTAATAAACGGTTCAAAAAATAAAACTTGAGACCATGAAAATCCAGGAGTAGAAAAGGTAGAACAAGCAAAAAGAATCAAAATAAGATCAAAGAAAAAATTTTAATCCCAGAACATTGATGAGCTTAGATTTATTTTGATGCATGAGCACAGTCCACTAATTTGGACCTTCCTAAATGGAAAAGCTCAACTATGCTTGGAAGTCACATGAAATTTCCACATTATAGTTCCTGTAGATAGAGTTGTTTTTTCTAGACAGTGACACATTTAAGTATCCAAAAAGGTATTGAAGGATAGACAAAGAATCTTCTTCCTCAAGTATTATAATTATTCAATCTGAATTGTGCCAATTGAAGTGATTTTAAGGACAAAAAGAAATAGGAAAAAAGCTGGATGTTTTTGCTATGACTACCCAGGTTGTTTCAACTTCTTAGAATTTAGAAAACACATTTGATAGATAACCACGATACATACTTCACATGGTGCATTTGTATTTCCTTTGAGCAGTATTTATGGCAAATAGAGTTAGGTCTCTTCAGTCTGTGCTTTAAGAGTCAAATTCCAGCATGGCTTTTTATATTCCCAAGTGTTCCCAGGTTTCCAGAACTTTCATTTTTCTTCCATCTTATCTCAAGGCTGAAAGAAGTTTATCATATTATTAGACAACAGAGCAGAACAAAACAATACGTCAAGCCTTAGTACTCAATATTGTTTTGAGGAGAAAAACCAGGTAAGTTCTTTTATAGTGTGATTAGAAAAACAAAATGATATCCCCAAGTACCATATTTCAGAAGTTGAAAATTGTAGATATGTTTAATTAATGGCAAAAGGAATAAAGTATAGCAAACAGATTATAAGGCAAATAATTAAAACAAATAATCAAGTTTAAATCCTGAGAGAAGAGATTTACTGAGCAAACAACAGAAACACATAGGAGAAAAAATTTCTGATGTGATATACGAATGAGCTATAACACAATGCTTTATGCAATGATACAGAAATGATTCCAGGTGTCATTCTTTTACATGTAAATTCTTTCACTTCCATTAATATAAAGATACATTACAATTTAATTCCAGGAGTTCACTTTTTTGATCATTGAATGTTCCCATCAATTTAGGATATTGAGTTTTCTCTGGAAAGATATTTCTAAAGTAACTGTAACCATATCTTGTCAAGGAGTAGCCAAAGGAAAAACTTTAATCTCCATCATCTTAAAAGTTCTTTAGAAATAAACTAAGACTGCAAGAATTATTTTTTTGTCACCCAAAAAAGTTCAAAAACCATTAGGTTAAGACCATCAAATCTTTGGTTCATCTGAAACTTTGTAAAAGATGCATTTCAGTTATGATTTGTGAGACTATTTTGGATTCAATTTGCCACATTGAGCATAAAATGTGTGATAAAGTTTGTCCTATGTTATTTATAGATACAAAACACAGCTGATGCTATGTGAGTGGGACTGTTACTACCAGCTTCTGGTGGATAATATGAGACACAAAGCAGATCACATGATAAATGTCATCATTAGCTCCACATGCAGGACTTGAAGCACTCCCTGATGATAAGATGAAATGGGCATATTATGGAGAAAGTAGTCATGATCGTGGGCAGGAGTTCTATGTCCTAGTGAACCACTATGGCGAGCCTTCAAATGACAAAGCTAGGCTTCGAGCAATCTAGCATTCTCAATTTTAATCATCATATTTACATTTTTTGTCAGTTAATAACAGGTTCCTACCTCTTCTACTTTTCAGAAAAAAAGATAAAAGAGTCATCATAAATCTTTACAGCATTTTTAGTTTGCTTTTTAGCTTGATTCCCTGCCGCCTTCCCACCTCTACATCCATGTGCTACTATGCAGACCAAAGCAAAACTCCCTTCCTTGGAATGCCTTTAATATTTGAAGACTGACTATGTTAACCTCTGTAGAAGCTATTATCAAATAAGAAAAGAATAAGTATTTATATTAACAATACAGTCAAATTGAGACTACCCATTGAAAACACTTAGAATACCAATCTGATGATGGAACCTAAAGAATTCATTAGCTGTAGAACTTCACTTCCGGCAGGCGTTGTTGGGGCAGGGGAATGTTGGTTTAACAACTAAAATATTAGTAAAATCATGCTTTGGTCACTATTTTTTCATTTACAAATGAACAATTTTTTCCATTTGAAATAATTGACATCTTTATTATATTAACTCTTCTAGTTTCTCCCCATTTATTTTCTTGTTGTTTTTAAATTTTTAATTGAATTTTTGTGTATTTCATACAGAACATCTCAATCAGTCTTAATCATCTTTATACCTCCTTCCTTACTGGCAGCCTCCCACAGCCTGGAATTCATACATTCTGTCATTGTGTTAAGGTCTCTTGTGCCAAGTCAGTGTCCCCAGACATTCCTCAGTGCACGTTCATCTACGGAGATCTAGTCAGCCTTTCTAGAGTCCCTCGCTTTAGGAGATCAGTTCTTCTTCACCCAACAGTAATCAGCTGCCAATATTTCTTCAGTTAAGATTGGGGTCTGCTCTCCATTGCCCCAATTCTGTGCTGGGTTTTGTCAGCTTGAGCTTGCATGAGTCATGTACATGCTGACATTGCTGTAGGTTCATGTAAGCAGGGTCCCAGGAGCTTGTAGGACTCTATTTCCATATGATCATGTACCTCCTCCCTGGCTCTTAGAATCTTTCCACCCCCTCTTCCACAATGGTCCCTGAGCCCTGGGTGGCTGACGTTTAATAAACAAGTTCCGTCCAAGGACCAATATTCTGCAGACTCTTAATCTCTATGCTTTGATAATTTGTGGCTTTTTGTGTTCCTGGGCCTTTGTCACATGAGGGAGCTTCATTAATGAGAATTGAGATATTCATTAGTGTCCTCTTTACCCCTTTTTCTACGTTCCACAAGCCTTAGGTGTAGAGATTGCATTAGTATATATGCCACATAGACTTGGACAATTCACAGACAATGTCTGTGTGTGACCAAGTGTGGTACTCTGTAATAGAAACTGTCTGGTGCAAAAGTATTTTCTTTGATGAGTGGTGACTAGGATATTTGTCTGTAAATATAAGGATACATATTTTGCACATAGTAAGAAATTACAGTAGTCTAGGAATATGACAATCTTGGGGTTTTCTCTAAGATGTATGACCTCTCCAGGCATGTGTATTTGACTATGTTTACGCTACCACGCATGAACTTCCTTCCATGGAATGAGGTTTTAGTCCAATTAGGTAGCTGTTGATTGCTCCCAAGATAAAAGTGCCACTACTACAACAATGTCATGTGCTGTGCCAGTCATTGACAAGGTGCTGAAGTTGGCGTTGGACCATGGATTAATGGTCTCCTTTAGCAGCTTGCATGGTGCTCTCTAATGCTATGAGAGCTCGCCTTCAGGGAAAGTGACTTCAGGGCAGTTGCAGCTCTATTGCTCCACATCTTGTGTCTAAAATATGTCCTGTCTTCAGGAATAGGTTCTCACTTCCAGGTTCTGGGAAGCAATCAAGGGTCGTGGCAATAGCCTGTGTAATTTTGGGAGTCGCTTGGACTACCCTGGCCAACAATTAAAAAGAAGGTTTCTCCTGTCTGTCATTGTTTCTTGTTATGTAGCCTTCAGCTGTACACATGGACTCATGTGGAGCTATTGTATGTGTAATTGGTCATTACGTTGTTGGATTAATATGATTTCCTCTGATTTTGTTTTTTTGTTTGTTTGTTTTGTTTCTTTGTTTTTTTCTACTTTTGAAGCAGGGTCTCCCTGTAGCCCCAGCTGTCCTGGAACTCACTATGTAGGCCAGGCTGGCCTTGAACTCACAGAGATCCACCTGCCTCTGCCTCCCAAGTGCTGGGACTATAGTCATGCGCTACCACACCAAGCTCCCTCTGATTTTTTACACGAGGTAGGCACTGTTTATCCCTCCTCTCTCTCTCCCTGTCTAACCTTTCCTCCCTGCATTACCCATTTAAAGTGTTCCCATTTTCTTCATTTCTCCCTTGATAATACCAGCCCCCTATGGTCCCACCTCTCCTGAGCTCCTTCTTTCCCTTTATCGCCAAAGTTCCTTGTATAACACCCCCCTCCATTTTATCCATTTCTCCCTTAGTCACACCTGTCTCCTACTGTTCTCTCTCAGGTTCCTTCTTTCCCTTTATCTCCCTGGTTCCTTTCCAATTTCCTAGTACATGTAGTTACATCAGGATACATACCCACATATAAGGATTTGGTGCTAAGATCCACATATGAGAGAGAACATACTTTGTTTGTTTTTCTGACTCTGTGTTACTTTCCTTAGTTTAACAGTTTCTAGTTCTGCCCATTTACCTGCAAATTTCATGATTTCCTCTTTCTTAACTGCTGAGTAGAACTTTTCTCTTTACTGTTGAGTAGTACTTTATTGTGTAAATGAACCACATTTTCATTATCCACTTATCAGTTGATTCCATCTGTTAGAAACTGTGAAAAGAGCAGCAGTAAACATGATTGTACAAGTATCTTTGCAATAGGATGAGTCCTTTGGGTATATGCCAAGGAGTGGTATAACTGGTTCACATGGTAAGTTCAACAAATGAACACATTTGATGTATTTACAGCATTTAAAAAGTTTATTCTCTTTATTTTGCCAACATTAAGCCATTATCAAGTTGAAGCTAGCTGAGAATTTATGTGTGTGTGGCTCACCTACATAGCTAATTATTTTGCTGTTTCTTCAATCTGTGCATTTCCAAGTGAGATTAATAAACAAAGTCTGCCCAATTTCACATGCTCTTTAAAAAACAAAAAACATGAATCCACTCAATAGTGCCTGTATTTGCATGAATGTAGGACTTTCTACTGGAGCATGGGTAGCCTCTTAGAGACCAGATCCCTGAAGAAAACTGACTCTCCCTCCATCAGGAGCTGTCAGTTGTCAACAGCTCCTCAGATAGGGGTGGAACTTCACAAATCCACATGCATGCAGGAATTCTGGCTGGCTGATCTTGTACAGGCCTTGTGTATACAGTCACAGCTGCTGTGAACTCATATGTGCAATGGTGCTGGCATGCCTGGTAAATACTGCATTGGTTCTTAACAATCGTTCCACCCCCCCTTCAAAGATGATCCTTCATCCTGAGGGAGTAGGTGGTAGATACATGTCTCATTGGGAGCTGAGCACCCTGCAGTCGCTTATTCTCTACATCTCCACTATTTGTTGGTTTCTGTATTAATCACCACCTACTGCAAAATGAACTTTCTCTGATGAGCGTTAAGACATGCACTAATTTCTGGGTATAAAAGAAGTAATGTAAAGCAGAGTTTATCTTTATGCCTATTTAGTAGAATAAAAGTATGTTTTCCCCTGGGGCCTAAGACCTAGCCAGATCTTGGGGCCCAGTAAATGGTAACCAGGTACGGGTTCCATCTTGCAGACCAGACTTAAATTCAAGCAGAAAGTGATTGTTACTCCCATAATATTTATTCCCTGACTATATTAGTGGACAAATCTTTCCAGGCCTGTAACTATTGTAGCTTACAGGGCTCAGAGCAAGATAAGACCATTAATGACTTTCTCTCTTGAAACATGTATGGAAACTTCTAGCACTATGAAAGCTGGCTAGTCAGGACAAAGTTTCCATGGGAGTGTCAACTTGATTTTTCTACATCCTGATTCATTTCTGGGAGCTTTCCAGCAACAGGGTCTTACCATCATGTTATAGGGGGTAACTAAGAACAGTGGCAGTAGCCTATAGTGATTGAGGGGGTCTATTGGACCCCACTGACCAATAACTCAAATAAGGTACCCCATATCTGACACTGGGCTTTTGATTTGATAGCCTATGGTGTCTTGAAAAGGCCTTCTACTTTACAAAGCTTCTACAGTAGCAATTTCCATAAGGCATGGAAAATTGGTGGGGTAAAGGATAAGGGAAGAAGTGAGGGGAGGGAATCAGGGTTGGATCTGATCACATTATAAGCTTTTATACAACTCTCAAACAATTTTTAAAAGTGATTATAATTTTTAAAATAAAAACATATACATAAAAATTAAGAAACAGAAAAGAAAGGAAGTCAGTTGAACATAGGCAGCTTATGAGAAGCCACATCTGAAGGAAATGGATTCTTCCTCCCCCAATAGCCATCACCTGTCAATAGCTTTTCAGCTTGGGGTGGCAGGGTTCGGACTTCATGAGACCTTCCCACATCCATGCTGCATCTAATTAGAAGGATAATAATAAAACATAGCGTTCAAGGAAAACAACAACAACAACAAAACCAGGGAGTCAGAGGTCATCAAGATGGCTTATGGGTAAGTGACCTGAGTTCAATCCAAAACCCCTATGGTATTAGGAGAGAATGGTCTGCTGCAAGTTTTCCTTTGACCTCTACATGTATCATACCTGCACCCCTTCAGCACAACATTAATAAATAAAGGTTAAAAATAGTAGTCACAGCATTTAAAAAACAGGCTACAGAAATAACATATTCAGTATTTTCTGAGACCAATAAGTTATTTTCAGTTGGGCAGATATGAAGAATTTCTGAGAGAAGAGGGAATAAAGATGACTGGACAGCCTAGAAAACTCGTAATTATTACAAAGATATAAGGTGCATTTGTTGAGAATAAAAGGAAACTGTAGACTGGAGAATTAGCTGTACTTTGTGTTACCCTTTGAAACACTTTTCCTTAGATATATAAATTTTGTCCCAGCTTGTTTGACACAAAGCTTCCAGAGTCAAGCCCAACTTCTCAACTCAAGAAGACAAGCTTTGTAATACTAAAAGAAACAAAATTCCTTTAAAATCCTTTCAGTACACAGAATACATTTCAGGTTTTCTTCTCTAGAGTCAGCCAGCTTATGAATGTTAAAATTATCCAGCTTTATTTTCCACAGCAAATGCATTAGAAATCCTTGACCACAATCTACGCAGTACTAAAGAAGAATAGAACTCTCAAGGTGGCCTCATAGATCTCTCCAATTTTCCTTGATGCTTAAAAAACAAAACAGAATGAAAAGTGTACATGATATTTTCTAGAGAATTTTCAAAGTCAGAAAATTCTACTTTTCTGTTACGATCCCTAACCCTTAGAGCTTTTAAAGGGCTAGCTAGAAAACATCAGAAAGAGACTTACATTTTATGTCTTCTTTAGCTTTACAGTTTTTTCTTTTTTTTAGTTAGCTACATCTACTCCAGAGAATAAATTCCACTCAGTACTCATTTTACATTCTTGTTGAATTCTATGCAGATGATTGGTTTTTATATGATGTTACCAAACTTAAAATTTTTACCAGAGTTATACCAAAAGTTTTGATATAATCAGGATTGAATTATTGGCATCAATGTTTCATTCAATCTTGTCATATCATTAATTACTGCATTTTATAAAATAAATATAATGAAAGACACATCCGAGATGAATGTATTACTGCTTCGAATGAGGGCTTTAATAGGGATTTTATAGTATTAATGTCTCAAAATTTCACAGCAGACATGTTTTTTGTGGCACTGTTGAATTTAGTGGATTGTGGAAATCAGATCACTTTGTTGGAACTTCTTCATGTCCAAGTTCGCCCTGGGGAAAAGCCTAGGAATTTTTAAAATCAGGCTTAAAAGTGGGATTTCCTTTAGAAAGTGGCATTAAATAAACAGAAAGGCAGTAACTCTGAATAGGCATTTTGAAGGAAGTCACTCAGGAGGAAAACAGTCCTTGCCATACGACACTTTCTATCACCCTAACCACTGAGTAAAGTCAGAATTATCCAAACTTTAAAAAAAGTATTATCATTCCATTTCCTCTACTAAATTTGCTGAATGCTAATATCTGGTTCCAGGGGAAAATAAGAAATTGTAAATGCTCTTTTTTTTTAAATTTTTTTTATGTGGTATTGCCTGCATGTATGTGAGTGCATCCATGTCATGCAATGCCATGTCAGAAGAGGGCATCAGATTCCCCTAGATCTGGAGTTAAGGATGGTTCATAGCTGCCATGTGGGTGCTGGGAATTGAACCCGGGTCCTCTGCAAGAGCAGTCTGTGCTCTTACCCACTGAGCTGTCTCTCCAGCCCCTACAAACTAATAATCATAAATGCTACAGGACTAAACTCAGGTTACCTACTTCAAATAAAAAGTTCCTTTAAAGAGACAAGAACATGATCAAATGGAGAATAATAGGCAATCTGAATAATAAGCATGTCTAAAAACTCCTTTGAACATAATTTATTAAATATATCAATATAGCACTGGGCCTTGACTCTCACAGCACAGTTCTGTATTGGTCATACGATCCATGAACTACTCTGTATTTAAAAAAATATTTTATTTATTATTTTTCCTCTTATGTGTATGAGTGTATTGACTGCATGTACGTAAGTATACCCATGTCATACAATGCCCACAGAGGTCAGAAGAGGGTGTCAGGTCCCCTGGAACTGGAGCTACAGACGACTGTTAGCTGTTATGTGGGTGCTGGGAACCTAACCTGGGTCCTCTACAAGAGCAGTCAGTGCTCTTAATTTCTGAGTCATTTCTCCAGTTCAGCCCCAATACTCTGTATTTTTAAGGATGGGTTGAAACTGCTACAATTTTTGTTTGTAACTTTATCTTCAGAAGCATACTAATGTACTTTTCCTATTTTTATAAATGCCTTTGTCCGGTTTAATATTAAATTATACCAACATCATAAAATAAGTTTAGAAGTATTTTCTTCTTCTTCTATTTTCTGGAAGATACTCTACCCAACTGATGTTATTTGTTGTTGTTTTTTTTTCCATTTTGGTAGGACAAGCATCAAATTCATCAGGGTCTGGAATTTTCTTTGTGGAAAATGTTTTTTTAACCACAAATTTGATTCTTATGTAGCTATTAGGCTGTCTGGACTATGTATTTCTTCTTATATGAGATTAGGTAGTTGAAGTTTTAAGGAATTTTGTCTGGCATAAGGTGGGTTATAATAATCTGTTATTATTTTCATAACTGTGGAAAACATATCACATCATAACCTCTGATATGAGTAATGTCTTTCATAGCTGATAAGTTTGACAAGAGGCTATCAATTTTATTGATCTCAAAGGACCAGCATTTGAATTCAATGATTTTTATTGTTGTTTCTCTATTTTCCTTTTAAACAATTTCTGTTCTTCTTGTTTCCTTCCCTTCATTATTTTAGGTTCAGTTTGTTTTTATTTTCTCAGTAAATGAAAAATGGAAAACTGACCTTGGTCTCATCTTCTTATTCATAAAGCAAAAAGACCTCAATTTCACTGAAAATACTGATTAGCAACTCTTTTACACAAATGTTAGTTGATAAGCTGTGTTTTAACATGCATTCACAATACCATAAATTTTTAATTTGATAAATGCCAATATAGAAGTTGTTTTCGGGCCTTGAGAGATAGCTCAGCAGTTAGGAGCACTGGCTGCTCTTTCAGAGGACCCAGGTTTGAATCCTAGCACCCACATAGCAGCTAACAGGAGGTCCAACTCCCACTTCTGACCTCTATGGACATTGCATGACATGGGTGCACTTACATGCATGCAGACAATACACTCAGACACATAAAATAACAATAAAAATAATAAATAGAAGTTATGTTTTTTGCATTTTGGGGATATTTCAGATATCCCTTGGCAACTGATTTCTAATTTAATTTCACTTTGGTTAGAAGACATACTTGTAATACTTGAATTCTTTTACATTTATTGAAACGTACTCTGTGATATACAATATAGCCAATCAATCTTTAAAAATACATTTATTTCTTTTTTAATTATGTGTGTATACATATGAGTGTGTAGGTGCCCCCTGAGGCCAGAATTGGTCACTGGATCCCCTGGACCTGGAGTTACAGATGACCATAAGCTATCCAACATGGGCACTATGATCTAAAGTTCAGTCCTCTGCAAGAGCAGTAAATGTTCTTATCCACTTAGCCATTTCTCCAGCTCCCGGACAACCTTATGATTTGTGTGTGTTTAAAAAGAACATGTGTTCATTATTTTTTAGTGGGATGTTAAAAAAGTCAATTACATAATTTTGATTGATAGTGGCCTTTCATGTTTTTATTGATTTTCTCTTTTCTTGTCCTGTTAATGCTTGAAATAAGCATATTAAAAGTTTAAAGACAGCACCACTCTAAATGAGGATGCCTGTTGAGTGACTGATATCTAGGCTTTTGTATAACATCAAAAGGTCCAATGATAAAACTCCAGTGAATCATAATACAAAACAGTCTTTGCCATTTCTAGCCAATATTCTCCCATATTAATAATATCTTAATATAAACTTTCCCAGTGTGTATTAGATTCAAGGTTATTCTATTAATATATTTCTGTTCTAGATAAATTTAGTCTAATTATATGAAAGAATATCTGCAAACTTACAAATTATAAAGACACTTACTATAAAACTAAGAGGACTACACATTAATCAAATAAAGATTGTATTTACTGTTTATAAATATATTCTATAAAACTTTGACTACAATTGACACTCGTAAGGGAAAACATGTTACATACCAAAAAAGAGACCCAAGTACGTTAACGTTAACCAAAAGATGTCATTACTTTGAAGGAAAGAACTCAAATGCATGTGACTATTTTGTTTGATGATCATTAAACTGTTCAATATTTTAATCATGTCATTGTCACTAATAGCACAGCAAATATATTCTCATAATATTTATATAAAATTTTTAAAAATATATTACAACCCCCTAGGAAAAAAATGTTGGCTCAACTGGTGCTTAGTTGCTTAAGTATAGCTTCTGAAGTTTTAGTAAATATAACTTACATTTAGCCACCTTGAAGATCACTATACAGTCAATAGCCACACTTCTGTTTTCATTTGAAATGTACCTGCCAGTAGAGACAGATCTTTTAGTTTACTGAAGTAATTAAAATTTACACTAAAATTGATCTTAATAGTCTAGTCATTGCCTTGTCATTCTGGAATTTATGAATCAAAGGTATGGAGTTTCTCAGCACTTCGATGGGCTCAGTCTGTTGCCTTGTATAGATCTGTACATACACCCACCAAGCTAGTCAACTTTGACTATTGCTTAATGCACCTCAGAAAATACGTACTCATGCTGTTCAAGCAAAGAGAATATTTTCCTGGTTCTCATTTAAAAGACTAATGAATACCAGGTATTTGGATCAACCTCTATGTTTTCCCTTCTCATTACATGCTAAAACATTTCAATTTTTAGGTCAATAAATAATTCGCATCATTTTCTTCTAACACAGAAATGACATTTTCCCCATCGCTTTGTTCATGAATGATGACTATTTTCTTTATAGTTATTAGCACATATTGAGAACTGTATCTCATTTTCACACTTTAACACTCCCAATTATTTTCTACCATAGCTGAATAATTGTTATTTGATATTAATTTTAGTCTATTCTGGAAAATGAAATGTTTCCTGCATATGTAAAATCATCTTAGAAATCTTGCTACCCAGAGAGAAATATAATTTGTGACTGTGTGTGTGTTTGGGTGGGGGGCGTATTTGTGTGTGTGTGCATGCGTGCCTGCTTCAGACAGTTAAATCTCCACTCTATCCATTAAGTGATTGCAATTTACAGTTTACATTATATGGTTTAATGATACTAGCTAAGCGAGACACATTGCTAAATTATGTAACTCTCTTGATTAGTTTTTATGATACTATGTTAAAGAAAACAGACAACGGTTTGTTTGAAAACTCAGGACAAATGTCACAAACTGCACAAATGACCAAAACTCAACTGTTCTAATTTGTTTTTCTGTTGCTGTGATCAAACACTGACCAAAACTTACTTGGGGAAGAAAGGGTTTATTTGGCTTATAGGTTCCTGTCCCTCATCAAAGAAAGCCAAGACATGTACCCAGAAACAGAAACTGAAGCAGAGACCATGGAGAAACATTACTTGCTGCCTTGAATCCCCTGACTTGCTCAGTTACCATTGTTTTACAGTCCAGACCCATTAGCCTAGTCATAGCTCTGCCCAGAGTGGGCTGCTCCCTCCCACATCTATCAGCAATCAAAAACAAGGCATCAGAGGCTGGAGACATGACCCAGGGGATAAGAGCTCAGCATCCAGTTCCCAGCATCTACCTGGCCACTAACAACCATCTGTAACTCCAGTTTCAAGGGATCTAAGGCCTTCTTCTGGCCTCTGAAAGCAATGCACACATTTGATGCACTTGCATACATGCAAATAAAATACTCATATATGTTAAATGAAAATATTTTTTTTTTTAAAAAATGGCCCACAGACATGGCCCAATCCAATTTAAGGAAGGAAATTTCTCAATTGAGAGTCCCCTCGTCCCAGGTATGTCTAGATTTGTGTCAAGGTGATAAAATTATGATACCAACTTGAGTTTTCTTTCTTATAGTATATAAATTAAAATGAAGTCTCACAGAGATCTGTTGGCCTCTGCTTCCCAAAAGCAACTTAAGAGAGAAAGCGTTTATTCTGATTCACAGTTCTGGGGTATGGTCCATCGTAGCTAGAAAGTCAAGGCAGCAGGAGCTTAAAGCGGCTGGTCACATCTCATCGCAGTCAAGAAGCAGTGAACAATGATTGCATGTAAGCTAGTGCTCAGCTGGTTGTCTCCATTTTATTCAGCCTGGAATCCCCTGCTCAGGGAATAGTCCCACCCACAGTCAAGATGGATCTTCCCACATCAGTTAACACAGTCAAGATAACTAACCACAGGCATGCCCACAGGCCCATCTCCCAGGTGATGCTAGATTCTGTCAAGTTGACATTAATCTTTACAGCAAGTGCTGTGACTACTTAGGAGGTTTGGTTTAAAGGATCTTGAAAGGTGGCCTCCATCCCTGTGAATAAAAATACATCTTCTAACTGTCACACTGAGGCAGAAAAGTGGAGTGTAGAGTGAGGTTTGCAGAACCTTACACAAAGGCTGCAAGATGAGCATGTGAAAAGTCCTCAGAGAAGAAGGCTGGGGACCTCCAGCTGAAATCCACTATGGCCAGCATGCAGCACTAGTGTCTGAAAGTGACCTATTACTCATCATAATATTAAAACCCACACCCTTCGATGGAGTCTTTGAAGCTAATGACACATGATCTGTTGTTATATATAGAGCTACATGTCACAGATAGAGCTTGTGTGAGAAAGCCCCTCAGTATGTAACTGAGTCAGAAAGCTTTTTTTAGTGTGAAAATGACTTTTTCCTAACACTTTAATCAAAGTTAATCGTACGTTTTCAGATCTTTTAACACTATCTCAGCTTGTTTATAATGTAAACCAGCATATAAGACCTTGAGTTCCTCTTGTAACCTAAACACATGGCTTTAGTCCCTCATGACCTTTCTTTGCCCTTGACCCAAATAATGTATATGTGTGTATGTTGTGAAAATATCAAGTACTGGGGCTGGAGAGGTGACTAAGCAGCTAAAAGCACTCACTGCTCTTGCAGAGGACCCAGATTCTATTCTCAGCACTCACATGGTGGTTAACAACCATCCATAACTCCAGTTCCAGGGGATCTGATGCCTTCTTCTGATTTCCAAAGGCACTGCATGGCATGGGTACACTTACATATAAGCAGGCAATACATTCATACACATAAATAAAAAGAGAAGCATCTTAGCTCTGGAAATTGTTATTGAATATGTCAATGCTGTTGTAATGAAATGCATCTTCTAATCATTTGGTTATGAAATTTAAAAAAACTTTTTAAAATTACTAATCTCAATATTAGTACCTGAGACACTCATTTCTCTTTGCAACATCATCTATATGCAGTTTTCTAAGCTTAATGGGTTACATGACTTATCTTGTAAATTAGCTAAAACTCTTACTCTAAAGCTGTACATTCATAAAACAATAATTATATTTCTCTCTGTTGGAATGCAATTTCATATTTACTAGAAAGGTTAAAACCTCATTTAATTTTATGTCTTATAGGGTTTATACTGAGTAAAATATTGTATAACTGTAACAATTCAGCTGTAAACCTAAAAATTACAGCCAGTTTAGAAAAAGATGCATCTTAGCTCAGAAAATTGTTATTGAATATGTCAGTGCAGTTGTAATGAAATGCTTCTTCTAAGTATATGGTTATTAATTAATAATAAGCTGAAAATAATAATAATAAATAAAATATTTTTTAAAAATCAAGTGCTGACGGGGTATGGTGGCACACACCTTTAATCCAGCACTCGGGAGGCAGAGGCAGGCAGATCTCTATGAGTTCAAGGCCAGCCTGGTCTACATAGTGAGTTCCAGGACAGCTGGGGCTACAAGGAGACCCTGTCTCCAAAAGACCAAAAAAAAAAAAAAATCAAGTGCTAAAAGCATCAAGCATTCATTGGAAGCAAGAAATTATCATGTTTATATTGTAAACAACAGGTTGATGTTAGAGTGATAGCATCTGTTTCTGGTTGTGTGTGCTGTTCTGATTCACTAGGGTCAGATAGGGAAAATTCATTGATAAATACAATGGTTTCTCATTCTTTCCCCCATATTACATTAGATGTACTATTTCGATAAAGAGAGAGCAAGGTCTTTGTTTTGGAGAACAGTTCTGAGTGCATAGTTCAGAGAGAAATCTGAAGGAACAAGTTTACAGAACAGATCAGGCTTCATTCTTTGTATTAATGAATGCTAAGAGTCAGAAAATTTTGTTCAAGCATTGTCATAATGTGACATTGCACCACTGCACTATTTAAGCTACTAAACTCTCTCTACTCATTTTCCATTTCCCTCTTTGGAAATGAATCTTCTCTTAATATCCTCTCTTGATTTCACTTGAAACAGGATAGGAAGATAAGGAAATTATGATGAAATAAGACGGGAAAGGAACCCCTTATTCCTGGGTCTGATTGAACCTTCTTACCAGCTGAGAAACAAAAATTCCAGTACAATTAATAACATTTCTACGAATGTTACTTAGAATATTCCTTTCATGCATAGGTATTTTATATTGAAAAAGTAATGAATCAGCCTTAAGGCCTGAATGTATATGATACTGGGTAGGGCCTGATTGCTTTCTCCAGACATCTGGGAATCTTAACATGACTGTTAACTTTATTTTTAGTAGGATATTCTGTCTTTTTGCATCATCCTTATCAATTGTAATCCCGTTGAGACCCCTCAGAACCAACCCTGGGATCTCATTTAGGTTTGTCAGTAATCATTTGAACTAGATGTGGCTGTGCTTGGCTTTAATCTCGGCACTTTAGGTGGCAAAGGCAGGTGGATATCTGTGACTTCCAGGCCAACCTGTTCTTTATAGTTCTATATGGTTCCAGACCTTCCAGAGCTATTTAGTGAGTACCTGTCTCAAAAACAAAACAAAACTAAGCAACCATTTGAGGAGAGTAACAGCAAACCCCACTAAAATCCTATAAATGGCACTGTGAGAACAATGACCTGGCACTGTCCCTTGAGGAGCCTGTACCCACACTTGGAGGTCTTGCTTTTTCTGCTAGTGCGCCTGCCCTTGCACTCAGGTATGTCTTATCTCTCCATCTGAGCATCTCTCTTTCTCATATCCTCATCTTAAGTCTATATTAAATTATCTTTATTAAACATCAGCTCTGTTTCTAGTTTCATAAACTGGCTAGTCCTGAAATTCTTTTCTGTTTTGTAGCCATGAATTCCAGTTTGACTCAGGTCAAGTTCCCTTAAAGTCTAGGGGACCCTCTCGGACTGCTGAGGGTTAAGAGTGGGGCACTCTGCCTCCTACCTCTGCCCCCAGAATGTTGACACTCTCACTTTGCTTGCTACTACTCATGTGTCTGGCCAATCTACTTTTCAAGAAGAACTCAGAACTCTTCTGTCTGATACCTGCCAATGCCACCACAATGCCCCAATATTCAGAATTAGCTGTAATCATCTACAAGTTAAAGGGAGATCAGTAAAAAATAACATTAGTTAGGATAGTAGGCTGGATAATGACTCTCAGCATCCTAAATCCTGGGCCTTGCCAATATTACCATATACAGTGGCAAAGTAGACTTTGTGGGTGTGATCAAATTAAGGATCTTGAAATGAGAAGATTAGCCTGTGTTATCTAGGTGGTAGGTAAATGAAACTGCAGTGCCCTTGTTAAAAGGAAGTGGAGAGAGATTTGGCTACAGATAGCAGAAGAGGGCAGTGTGATAATTAAAACAAGATGCAACTCTGCTGATTTTGAGAAAGATCAGGAGCCAACCATGCAAGAAATTGAGTTCTAGTAGCTAAAGAAGCAAGAAAATATTTCTTTCTAGTTCCACTTGAGAAAGCTCAGCTCTGTATAGCAGATAATCTTTTTTTTTTCTTTTCTCTTTTTATTTTTTTGAGACAGGGTCTCCCTATAGCCACAGTTGGCCTGGAACTTTTTCTGTAGACTAGGCTGGCCTCAGACTCACAGAGATCTACCTGCCTCTACCTCCTGAGTGCTGGCTGTGTTGCTGCATTTTAAGGCATCAAGTCTCTAGTTATTTGTTATAACAGCATTAGGACACTAATACAGATATTCAGCATATGAGCTGTTAAATATTATTAATTCTGCCCAAGTCTGTGCATGCTGATAAGCAATAATGTTAGAGAACAGAGGACCAGAAGGGAAGATTTAGGTCAGATTTTATTCTGGAGTCATAAAGAAAACTATCTAAAAGAAGATAAAGGCCTGGAAAGGAGACAATTGAAAATACCACATTTGGCAAAAGTTTCTTAGATTATATATCATGTTTGATTCTGTTCTAGCAAATATTATCACATTTGGTTGTATAATCTCAATAAATACACAGCACCTGACTTTAGAATAAGATGGACCTTTAATCTCTTTGATTTCCTAGTAAGTAGTGTAGGTGGAGAACAGTGCTAGGAAGAATGCAAAAATGAATGTTATAACACCTTTCCTTTTCAAAGAAAAAGGAAAATAAAGTGCACAGAATATTCAGAATATTCCCTTCTCCTTTTTGTCATAAATAAATGATCCCCTACTCTCTAAATAATTTGTCACCTCACTTTTGTCAGATGAAGGAAATAAAGTTTATGGACATATACAAAAAATGAATAAAAGAATCCTATCTTAGTGACAACAAATGGTCTATCAATAAAAATGATTAGACACTCATAACATAAACACATAACACAATCCATTGTAATTGAATACAAGATTATATGCTTATATTTTAAACCTCCTCTCAAATCAGTGTATCAGAAATATAATTTAATGCAGCATTTACAGAGGGGAGATGCCAAATAGAATTGGATGTAACTAATCAGGAGAAATTCTAAGAGGGGTAAGTTTTAAGATGAGTTTTAAGCAGAAGAGAGTCGAGTTCTGTCAAAGAGAAAAACAGAAATTTCTTCAACCACTGAATCCAGAGCCAATAGGAAGAACACTCCTGTCCCAAAGGTCTAGATGCTTTGGACATCCACTGTGGAGTAATCATGTACGCGATATCTCTATGGCTTAAGATGGATATAGGAAGCAAAATCTGAATCCTTTTTAAAAACCCATTATGGCACTTTGTTTAATGGCAAGTGTGAGGCGCCCCTGTTAAATCATTCCTGGCATAATCAATGTAGCTACCTCCGTGTCTAACTGCAGTTTTGTACGTTTGCTGCCTTAGCACATTCCAGAGCCATTTCTTCTCCTTCACCAGTGCTCTACTAAAACGCTCTGGTAATCATCCTTTACTGAACTTGAAGGCTATGTCCTCTTCAGAATGTTCATCTGTACCAATGGCCTTCTGAGTTTAATGGCTTGTAATTACTGTTCCCTCCTTAAACTGTGTAACTTCTGTAACTGTAAAAGTAAGCAGTATTCTGACAAAATCTTTCCCTCTAGGAGAAACAAGAAAATGAAGCAAGGTTATTGGTATCCATGCCAAAGAGAAGAAAAGACACTGACAATGCCTATTCATCCTCCTGTCTGCAGGACTGAATTAAAAGCACAAGCCAAGGCTTTCCCTGAGCCTTGACCTGACTGGGGCAATGTGAAGTAACCTTATTCCTCATCCGTGTCAGATGGAACAGGGTCATTGTGAGAGCCAGCCAAATTTGGCTATTTATTTCCACTAATACAATAAATTATTATGACAGTTCATCAAGGTTGGGAGTGAGTGAAATTTCTAAGGATGTACAGTCTATAAAAATCCTATTACTAGCAGGTCTGTAGATTAGTGTCAGCACACTCCTGTATGAACGCCTTTGACCTCATCACATATAAATAAATTCAAATGCAAATATCAATCAATTCATATCATATGTAAATTCACACCCTTTTAAAACAGATAGTAGCTTCTCTATCAAATAATAAAATAAAATAAAACATTTATAAAAATACCAATGAATGTGGTTAGTGATAGTCTTGGTAGAAGTTCATTCCCTATAAAAAGTGAACATGGTGAAGACTATCAGAGAAAATATCACTAAAATATTTTTAAAGTGAGTAAATTCTATGCAAAAGAATAAAATGTAGGGCTGGGAATATGGCCTTGTACAAACATGAAGATCTGAGTTTTGACCTCCAGCAATTACAAAAGCTCAATATGTTGTGTACCTGTAATCCCAGTACTAGGAAGAGAGACAGGAGGATCCCAGGGGCTTACCAGCTAGCCAGTCTGGTTGAATCAGGAAGCTCTTTCAACAAAAGACACTTCCTCAAAAAACTAAGATGGGGCACATTTGATCAAAACATACTATATGTTTGTATAAAATTCACAAATAATAAAAGGTTTTAAAAGTTGGAAATGAAAAATAATGAGCTGGAGAATGATAAAGGAAGACAAATTCTGGCCTTATATGAACATGCACAGGTGCATGCACCTGCAAACATACATGCATGCACATGCATACTTCCCCAACCAATACAAAATGAATAACATTTTAATACAAGTATTTACATTTGAATACAAATATAGATAATAAAATAATTTTCACAAGAAAATATAGTTATTGATGAAGCTGACCTCTCACTTGTAGGTTCTCATGTTGTGTGTGTGTGGCATAAGGATAGCAATACTTTGATTATTTTGTTGTTTACCAAGTGTACTTGGCACAATCTTTACAATGTAAAGCAGTCTTTATAATGCTGAAAGAATTAAAACTTCCAAATACACAATTTTTCACACAGTCTGAATGGGGAAAATGGTCCATATCTAAGACCATTATTTAAACCCCTGGATTAATTTTTTGCTTGGTTGGATAATTGGTTTTGTAGTAGTTGAGGAGGTAAAGAGTTTCCCTTCCGGAGAAACTATTTGGAAAGTATAGCTGATTGCACTTTAAACACTTCAACTTAAGACACTCATCTGTGTCTGTGTCAGGCTTTCTAAGTCTGCTACTATAATGGTTAGCTTTAGCTGTCAACGAGACAACAAAGACTCACCTGGAAGAGAGTCTAAGTGGGAATCAGCTACACTGGGTTGTCCTATAGAGTTATGTCTGTAGGGGATTGTTTTGATTGTTAACTTATGTAGTTCCAGTCCATTCCGGGTGGCACCATCCTACACTTGGGCCTCCCTGAGCTGAATGAGTGAAGGACTAGCTAAGCATAGGAGAAGAAGCAGACAGCCTAGGCACATTCACTTCTTCCTGCTTTTGACTGAATGGGATGTGGCTATCTGCTTATGTTCCTTCCCTGACTTCCTCAAAACGATAAAATGTTTCCCAAAGAAGCCCTTTCCTCCTCTAAATTGCTTTCAGTCAGAGTATTTGTCACAGGAACAGAAAGGAAACAGGAACAGCTGCTCTCAGTCAAAGACTGAGCATGACTGGGTGCAGAGGATACAGGATCCTCAGAAGATACACATTTATGTAACAGGAATCTTTGGCTGGAGAACTCCCCATTGACCTGGCTGACATTTTCTTAGGCTAATAATTGTATTTTGAGGTCCATCCTATCAAATTCCATATTCTCTTATCTTAAATTGGGATATGAAACCTCTCTCTGCCTACTCCTGCTTTCATGCTCTTGATTCCACACAAGCTTGTTTCCTTTATGCCTTGATTGACTTACGTAACCATTCAAAAGTAGCTGATACGTATCAGATTTAAAGGGAAGGATTAATGTTATCTCATAGATTCAGAGATTTCAATTCATTCCTGATTGTCTGTGTTGCCTATGGGGCCTGTGGCAAGGAAACACAACATGGTAGAAACACATAGTAGAGGAAGCGGATTACCTCATAGTAGCCAGGCAGTTAAAGAAACAAAAAGGGGCCAGGCCTCCAATACTCCCTTCACAGGCAAACTATTACTAACTTTCTTCCACTAGTCTGTACCTCTTAAAGGTTTTACCATCTCCCAATAGCACCACAGGACAGGAACTAAGCCTTCAGCACATGGGCCTATAGAGAACAGCCAAAATCCAAACAGTAATACCCTGTAAGTCTCCTACCCAGATAGCTCATTCTTGACATTTTCTTCATGAAAGATCAAGTTAGAAAGAAGTGATTCTAGGATTGGAGTAAAGGAAGGAATTAATTCAGCTGTCACCACTCCCGCTGATCTCCTGGCTGATTTGACCTTCTATCATACAACTCTAGGCTTTCCAGGATAAGAAATCCTGGTCGCCCAGAGGAATACTCTCTTCCCAGGTTTCATGACAAGAGTTTTATTGAATTACAAGCTCTGACTGTCCTCTGGCCTTTGTGCTCCTTATACACAGGAACCAGTAGGCAATAAGCATCTACCTCTTGGTATGATAAATTAAGACAGATAGGGTTGGCTTTTATACAGGAGAACAGGCGAGGAATGTACTTGAAACCCAGATGATGCCCTTGGGTCTCTGGTATTATGTACCCAGTACTTATTGGGAGTAGAAATGTAAAATAATCTGATACTGACTCAGGATTGAAGGCTGGAGCCAGGCGTCCAACAGAACCATTAAGACTATCAAAGTAGCAAACAAGGATGAAGAAAATTTAGAATTGTCAGTAAAGACATGTATCCTACCAATCATTAAAATTACTTGTCGAAATTTCCTTACAACATTAATGGCCTACCAGACTCATGGAATAACTGTCCATATCTAGGTTTCAGCATAAGAGGATTGTTGTCAACTCAGAGCTGTCCACATGAGTTCTCCCTTAAGAAAATTTGTTGTGAAATATATGGCTCCATATTTTGCCATTGCACACTTCCCCTGAGTCAATACTTCCCCTGAGTCCCAGACAGTGGCAGGTCCTTGTAGAGCCATTGTAGCCTTGCTATTCCTACCCCACGCTGATGACTTCAGTGGGCAACTTTCACATGAGGACTCCCATTACCTAACCTAAGATATTTTCTGGCCTGTGTTTCACTGTGACTCCTTTCCAGTCTGATTCTTTGTTTACCTTTCTCTTTCCACAGGTCTCACATGCACGATGAGATCTGGAAGGTGTGTTCATACTTATATCCTCTCCTTCTTTATGTGCCATAACTATTTCCCAGTAAGGATCTTACAAATACAATCCAGTCTTAAGATGCACTTGTCGGAATATAAAGTGACAAGATTTCCTAGTAAATATAGATGTTCTACTTTTGTTAATTCAGTATGCTATGATACTGTGGTTTGTAAATGATTGGGGTGGCCATAAGTCCATTCTTATTAGAGGTTTGGCCTTCAGGATGATGATATTGAGGTGTATTGCAGAAACTTTGCCAGTAGAGCTTAATCCTTGAGTCCCTGGGAATAGAAAATAAATTTCCTGTGAGACCTTGGCAGTTCTCTCAAGAAGACTCATAAAATGAGCAAGCTTGACCTCTCCCATATCCTCCTCTCTTTGCTTTGTAGATCAAGATGGAACGAGTATGTTCTAAATGGCTTTGGGCCGCTAGCTGGCTCAGCTAATGGACAGTCCTTGCTAAATCTGTGTTGTGCTGTTTAGAACATGCACTTCTTTTTTTCATTAGTGACCTGGGCCAGGTAATTTTTGATGGTGAAAAGCTGACTATATACATATGCAAATTAAATTTCCTAAAATGTGGGTTACATTGTTTGAGATCTTCACCACTGTCTCTTTCTATCAGAATCAGATTCACCTGCATTGCCTTCTTCTGTCCTTACAAGGTTTGTTCAGCCACGTGTATACTCCTTCCAAACACTTGTTGCTGCAGTGTAACTGACACTGAAGGGAGTGAATCAGTGACTATGGTTCACGTTTTCTTTTTCACATTCAGTTTTTTTAAATATATGTGTATGGGACTGGAGAGATGGCTCAGCAGTTAAGAGCAATGACTGCTCTTGCAAAGGATATAGCGGCTAACAAACATCCAGTTCCAGGGGATCTGATACCCTCTTCTGACCTCTATGGGCACTGCATGACATGGATACACGTACCTATATGTAGGCAATACACTCATACACATAAAATAAAAATAATAAGTAAAAACAATCCAGAAATTATTTATCTTTAAAATGAAAATACTGGAAAAATCAGTAAAATCAAAAAGTGGAAATAAAACCTCAATTATATTGCTAATGGTAATTACCATTCATATTATATACATATGACCTAGTAACTTTCTATGCATGCACTCA
>NW_008349068.1:8491870-8507282 GCF_000622305.1 Nannospalax galili | reverse complement strand
GGGCATATGTACCCAGAGCCTTGTTTGTTGTTGAATTTCCTGTCATGTTTTTTCTCATTGTTCTCTCTGAGTTCTTTGACTTTCAGACACATGAACATTGGTGATTCCATCCAATACCAGGCTTTACTAGTAGTCTTAAGGACAGGGGCATTAGAATGATCCTGGCAAAGCACGAGGTCCTGGATCAGTGACACAGTTCCTCAGATCCTTCCTCACTGTGTTACAGCTTCACCCAGATTTAACCCACAAGGTCACAAAACTACATATCCAGTTACTTACATAATTGGAAGGAATTGTGATTATTTGTAGATATTGTACAACTTTTGTGGCAGTTTCCAGAGCACTAACTTCCATAAATGCATAGATTCAAAGTTTTTGAGTATCCTAGATCCTTAATTATCCGTAGACAGTTGCATTTGTAAATATCATTAATGTGTTTGCCGTGAAGTCCGCTAGTATGTTTACTAAGACATATTAAACTTTACTCTGACCTTCAATTTGTATTTTTGATAAAATTGAAAAATAAAAATTTACGTATGTTATAAACACTTTTTCTTCATAATTTTTATGCTTTAACATTGTTAGTGATATTTTCTGACCACCAGAAATATTTGTATACACCATTTTTTCTTTAAATTTATTGTATTTTTTGCTTAAGAATACAACTTTATGGGTTATAATTATATAGCCATTAGCTCTTTTCAAGATTCAATGAATATTAAACTAATTTTAGAACTTGTAATATAAAAGTTTTGAAAATTAAGTTTGTTATAAAAAGTGAGGTCCGGATCCTTTAAAAAATATTTTCAAAAAGATAGCTAATTACCTTAGCATTATTCAACATCACAACTATTCTATGTCATAAACTCACCATATAAAATTAACTGTTTTCTTGAATTTTTTCTGTTTCCATATCTGCATTTTCTCACCCTCTTTATTCTAGAAAATATTTGTTATGTATGTGCTCCTCCTCCAGCACCCCTACCCTGTCACTATTCTTTATCTACAGGATTTCCTTTGCTATTTGTCCCACACTTAACAGATGAAATTTTGCTTCACATTTTTCATTAACCTCCAAAATCTCACTGGTTCCTTTTATTACAATTGTATCATTTAAGCACATTATTGAGAAAAGAATGAGTGATTACCCACTTTTATGATGCAGCAAGTAGATCTTTCCACTTTTCAACTATTTTATGTCTCTCAGGAAAAACTTAAGTTCTCCTCGCACATAGCCAGTCCATATCTTGTTCAGTTTTCTCATGCATATTTTAATTTTTTAGAATTTTATTCATTTTTGTTTTATATGTATGACTGTTATGCCTGCATGTATGTAAGTGCACTTGTGTCATGCAATACCCACAAATATCAGAAGAAGGCATTGGATCCCCAGGAACTAGAATTATGGACCGTTGTTAGCTGCCATGTGGATGCTGAGATTTGAACACAAATCTTCTGCAAGAGCAGGCAGTGCTCTTAACCACTGAGTCATCTCTCCATCCCCATATTTAAAATTTTTTATACTATTACTGTGAATGCTGTATTTTTCCTTATGTAGTCCTTAAATGATTATTGGCTATTTTCTTTGCTAGATTTTATGTAGGATATCAAATTTTATTTTGATAATTTCTTCTTAGATCACTCTTTGTTATATGTCTTCCCAGAAGCTATTTTGTGGCAGGAATAAGCAGTTTCATAATTTTTTCTGTGCTCTAGGACTTCTTTAATGAAATGCAAATTACTTATGACTTCCAAGTTTTAATAAACTTATTTATAAAGTTGAAAGAAAATATTATTTTTTGAACTGCATTACAGCTTTTCAACATTTGTTAGGCATATTCTATATTAGTCACACTTTAAAATCTTTTTACATTATTTTGTACAAAGACTTAATCACCAATAAATTTTCATGAAATACTGTTTAATGCAAACATTAAATTATACTAATTATTAGCAAAATTTCAAGAGAGAAGCACCAGACTCCAGTGTAGCAGCTTTCTAATACAGGTCCCTTAAGGACATTGTTCCTCAGTAGGTCTCATCTTAGAAGTTCAGTACATGAGTGGTACAAGTTCCTCTAGAGAAGACCTACTAGTACTTAGTTTTGTGGCATATCAACAACCATAACCCATTAGCAACTTTCCTAGATACCTAATGTCCTTTCTGAAATGCAGAGGTATCTCATTAATTGCAAATTTGGTTAGAACAACCCCAGAAGGACGAGATGTGTCCCGTTGAAGTCATTCTTAGCTATGACTTTAGGCACTGGCAATCCCTTTCTTGTTTTCTAGCAACTAAACACACAGTATGCTTAAAAGATATGGGCCAAGGGAAACTGATTCTTCCAGTGAGCTGTTTCCTGCAGTCAACATAAAGTGTATCTTTCAATAATTGTCATCACAATTCAACTTACATAGTTGATTATGCTGTCTCCCACATTCTTGTTTTATTCTGCCTCCATCATTGCTTGAATGGCTTGGAGATCATTCTTAACACCTCATTCTGAGTTAAGAACCACAGCTTCTCATGTATCAATTCTACTATAATTGGAGTCATTATATTTTTGTGGCTACAATTCCTAAAAAATTAACTCAGTGACTATTAGTAACAGTATCTTTTTATAAATATATTAATGAATAAAGGACAATATTTTGAATTATTGAATGTCATTTCTAAAGTCCAGAATATATCTATTGTGGTGAGCTTCCCATGTGCACGTGAAAATAATACATATTCTATTATTCAGTAGGTTTCAATTATACCAGCTTAGTTGGCGTATCAGTTACTTTTCTGTTTCTGTGATAAAATACCATAAACAGGGCAACTTATAGAAGAAGAGTTTAATGGGCTTATGATTCCAGCAGGGTAAAAGTCCATCATGATGGGAGAGAGAAGGCAGGAGGCAGAGTCAGGGCAGAAAGCTGAGTGTTCACATCTTCAAGCAGGCAGGGGAATGGGCAGGGGAGGGAAGACTGGAAGTAGGCAAGGTTGCCCCCAGTGACGTACTTCCTCCAGCAAGGTCACACCTCCTAGACCTCCTCAAACAGCACCACCAACTGGGAATGAGTGTTCCAATACTTGGAGCCTATTGGAGGAGGTTCTCATTCAAACACCACCTTTGGGAAAGTTACTCAGGTCATCTTCTTTTATTGGTTTCCTCCTTGCTCCAACATTTACTTAATGCTGATGATACTCCTTTTTTGTAGTCTGCTTTGAGTAACATTAATATATAGTTACTCCAAATTCCTTTTGGTTGGTACATCATTTTATATATTTTCACTATTCACTTGTCTGTGGATTTATATTCAAAGTGGGGTATAGATAGCTTCCCAGAGTCAGCCAAACTGTCCATACTGCCCTCACTTCTGACACCAATTTCAAGTTTGAAGAGTCCCTCAAAAACCACCCACAGGGATCATGATTCACTATAAAGATTCATAAAACTCACTGGAAGATATTAAACTCATGGTTATAGTTTATTACAGGGCCAAAGAACAGATCAAAATCAGCCTGAAAAGCCATATAGAGAGAAATTGAGAGGGTTGCAAATGTATAGCGTCCCCAGCCTCCCATTTGAACTATTGCTGTTAGCCTTGCAGTACTGAATAAAAATCTGTGTGGAGTACTTGCCAACAAGGAAAGCTCACCCATACCTTAGGGTCCGAGGATTTACTGAGCTTAAATACATAGGCATGAATGATCAATGGATTAGATCATTGAATATGTAGCTGAATTCAATCTCTAGGACCACTGATTCTGTGCTCCATAAAGGACTTACTCAGTTGCTGTGCTGTTCCCTTGTGTGCCTATACCTATATCTGTAAATGCAGATAACACTGCACATGATGAGGAATGTTGCTATCTGAAGAAATGTCAGGCATCTCCTGGGGAAATTTATCACTAAGAGTCAGCATATTGTGAGGCATTGCTATTGCTCTTTCACCCAGCCCAGATTAGAACTCTGAGCTTAAGTTTGATTAGTGGTAAGATTCAGATCTACCACATTATTATCTCTCATCTCTCAGTTCCATCCAGTCTTTACTTTTTATTTCATGTCAAACTACCTTACCATGGGTTAATTGACCATTTCTGTGATTACACTTTATCTCTTTTATTGATGTATTATTTATACCTGGTTTAACAAATTAAGAGGCTAGAACTGGGACCTTTAAAATATTTTATTCATTATTTTTCATTTTTATGTGTATGAGTATATTGCCTGCATATGTGTAAGTGCACCCATGTCATGCAATACCCGTGGATGTCAGTAGATGGCATCAGATCCCCTGGAACTGGAGTTATGGATGGTTGTTAGCCACCATGTGGGTGCTGGGAACCGAACCCAGGTGCTCTGCAAGAGCAGCCAGTGCTCTGAACCACTGAGCCATCTCTCCAGACCCATCCCAGAACTGGGACTTATTAAATATGAGTATAGCTGAAGGCTACATAAGAAGAAACAGTGCCAGACAGGAGAAACCTTCCTTTGAGTTGTTGGCCAGGGTAGTCCAAGAGACTTCCAAAATAATACAGGCTATTGCTACAGTCCTTGATTTCCTCCCAGAACTTGATGGTAAGACCCTATTGCTGAAGACGGCATACTTTGGACACAGGATTTGGAGCAATGGAGGTGAAACTGGCCTAGAAGCCACCTCCACTAAAGGCTGGCTCTCATACCTTTGACGAGCACTATGAAAGCTGCTAAGGGAGAACATCAATTGGTTGTCCAACCCCAGCTTCAAGGCCTAAAAACCACATCAATGACCAGCACAGAAAACAACATTGGTGCAGTAGTGGCACTTTTATCTTGGGGGTAATCAACAGCTGCATAATTGAACTAAAAGCCCACTCAGTGGGAGGAAACTCGTGTATGGTACTGTAAACTTAGCCAAATACACATAGCTTAGAGAAAACTCCAAGACTGTCACATCCCTGTAATTTCTTACTATGTGCAAAATATGAATCCTTAAATTTATAGACAAGTATCCCAGTCATAACTTGTCAAAGAAGCTTCTTTTTCAAGAGACAGATATAATTACAGAGTTCCACAACTAGTCACACAAAGAGATTGTCTGTGAATTGCCCAAGCCTAAGTGGCATATCTAGGATGCAACTTCTACATTTAAGATTCACAGAACATAGAACAGTGGATGAAAAGAACATTAATTCATCTTTTATTTCTCATCAATGAAGATCTCTCATGCAACAGAGGGCCAGGAACACAAAAGAGCACAGATGGCCAAAACACAGAGAATAAGAGTCTACAGCGTGTGGGTCCTTGAATAGGACTCCTATATTAAAATCCACCCACCCAGGGCTCAGGGACCATTGTAGAAGAGGGGGAGCCAGGGAGGAGAACCAGGAAAGAGGTGCATGACCATTCAGAAATAGTCCTACAAGTGCCTGGGGCTCTTCTCATACAAACCTACAGTTATGGTGTCAGTATGCACAAGACCCATGCAAACTTAAGCAAGTAAAAACTCATCACAGGACTGTGGAAATGAACAGGAGGCCCCAATATTAGTCAAAGAATTATTGACAGCTGATCACTGCTAGGTGAGGAATTGCTGATCTTCTTAAAGGGAGGAACTCTAGACAGGTTGACTAGATCCCAGTGGATGAATTTGCCCTGAGGGACATCTGGAGATACTAACTTTACATGACAGACCTTTACACAAATGACACAATGTATGAACTCGCCGACGGGGGGCGGGGGGTGACTTATGGAGGGTTAGCAAAGTGGAAGAGGCTATAAAGATGATTTTCTGTATGAAGTACACAAAACTTTAATAAACAATTAAATGTGTATCTTTGAAATCAAACTCTACCTGGAAATAACATTATACTGATACATGTATATTTTAAGAATCTTATAATCTTGAATTTCCAAGTCTCATCATTGTGCTATTTTTGTAATATATCTGACTTTTCATAAGTTATAATCACATTGTACACTTATACTGTATTTTATTTAGCCCATCAATTACCACACTGAGCAATCAGAGGTAGAGAAAGTCGGTTTATTTACTGTATTCCATCCGCTTCCAGTACTACTCATTTCCTTATCTAAACTTTCTGGTAAACTGTTTCTATTTCTGAGGAACTTCCTTTGATGTCTACAGAGCACATATACTGGCATTAAACTGATGGAGTATGTGTTTGAGAAAATCCTTCTATGTTATTTTGCAAGAAAAAGGTTTTGGACATAAAATACCAAATTGGGGGCTGGAAAGATGATGCAGTGGTGAAGAGCACTGCCTGCTCTTGCAGAGGACCCGGGTTCAGTTCCCAGCACCCACATGGCAGCTAACAACCATCTGTAATTCCAGTTCCAGGGGATCCAATGCCTTCTGACCACTGCAGGCATTGTACAACATGGGTGCAGTTGCATACATGCAGGTATACACATAAGATAAAATAAAAAGTTTTTAAAAACATAAAATATAATACACAATTGACATTTGTTTTTTAGTTTAGTTTTATTTTTTGTTCTGGTGTGTGTGTGTGTGTGTGTGTGTGTGTGTGTGTGTGTGTAGCAGTTAAAGATGCCATACTATTTTGGTTTTTAAAAATAAAGAGTAGTTTCTGTGATCAGCATATTTGCTCTCCTATGGAATGTGTTATCTATTCTCCTGACTTTGTTTCCAGGTGTGATTTCTTGTTATTTTCTACCAATTACTTTTTACTTCTGTGTTTAAATTTTATTTTGTTACAATAGTCGTCCTTTTGCTATTCTTTTAACCTATGGTTTGTCATCTGTCCTAAATATTGGAAAAACTTTTAACCAATATTTCCTTACATATTCTCTTCTCATAGATAAGCATTCTATTTCATATTTGATATATCATTTGCTGTACCAACACCTAACTCCTAGATGCACTGTTGCTGTTTTCTACTCTTTGTTCTCTGTATGCTTCATTTTATGTCATTTCTATTGATTTTTCCTTTTCTCTTATAACTTTTCTTAGCTCTGTTGAGCCTACCAATAAAATCTTTATCAGGTTTCTATTTCTCAGGTTAATCTTCCTCCTCCACTTCTTCCTCCTCTTTTTCCTCCTCCTCTTCCTCCAGCTCTTTCTCCTCCTCCTCCTCTTCCTCTTCCTCCTCTTCCTCCAGTTTCTCCTCCTCCTCTTCTTATTCTTCCTCCTTCTTTTCTCCTCTTCCTCCGGTCCTTCTTCTCCTTGAAGATCTTTATTGTCACCTCTTACCATAAGCAACTCTATCCTGTTAATCATAGTGAATCAGTTATTTTATATTCTTTGTCAATGGTACCAATATCTTTCATATCTGAATATAGTTATAATGACTACCTTGGCATTTAGATTGTTTTATTTTCTTACTGTTATATTCTACATCTTGATTATTCTTATTGATAAACATCTGTGTAGAAAAATTAAGACTCAGGCAGGACTTTTTTCCTGGAAGATGGCTCACCTTTATTTCAGCTAGGTCTGAATCAATCTAATAAGGGGGCATGCTAACTTTGCAGATGATACTGGCTGAAATTTTCTCAGCACACCACAGTTTCCACATTTCTTTCGGTATTGCCTTGCATTTAGGATGCTAACTTTTTTTTTAACCAAAGGAGTGTTTCAGGAGTTTATGCGTTTTTGTTCCCTTGTTTTTTCTTGGTTTTTTTTTTTTTTAGATCTTTCAGTGTCTGTTCCACACTCAATTTGAATCTACCCTTTACAGTGCCTTAGGTAGGGCCTTTATGATCAAGTTACTTGTTATTTGATATTTTTTAGCCTATGTACTGGTTTGATTTATGTTGCTGTTATAAAATACTCTGACCAAAACCAACTAGGGGAGGAAAGGGTTTATATTACTTGCACAACCTAATCACAGTTGATCATCAGCAGGGGTCAGGGCAGGAACCTAGAGGCAGGAACTAAAGCAAAGACCATGGAAGAACACTGATTAGTGGCTTGCTCCTTGTGGCCTGTGCTCAGCCTGCTTTCTGATAAAACCTGGGACTACCTACCCAGGAATGTCACTACTCACAGTGATCCGAGCCATCCAGCATCACTAAACAATCAAGAAAATTCCTCACAGACATGCTTACAGACCAATCCCACAGAGGCAATGCATCAGTCTTCTGAAGCATGTCAAGATGACAGCTGACACTATCCAGCACAGCCTGGCAGTGGAAAGTGGATCATGGGCATTCTGTTTGGTTCTGTTACAATTTCAAGCAGACATCATATCCTGAGGGCTAGTGAAAGTCTGTTTTTCTGTGTTCCTTCCCTCTTTGGTCTAGTGGATATTTATCCTTCTCTCTAGGGATGGAGATTTTTCTCCTGTGTCCTTCCTACAGTTGCAGGAATTTTTCTCTAGTGATTTAGGGAAGACAAAGATCAAAGAGTTGCGACAGTGGACTTGTCTCTTACAATGGGTCTTCCCCAGATTTTTTGTTTTTCTTTTTGTTTTATATCATAAGGAAAACTTTCACAGGATACTCCATTTGCTCTCTCTCCTCTCTCTCTCTCTCTCTTGCTCTCGCTCTGTGTGTGTGTGCGTGTGCGTGTGCGTGTGTGTGTGTGTGTCTTTTTGTTTTATATCATAAGGAAAACTTTCACAGGATACTCCATTTGCTCTCTCTCTCCTCTCTCTCTCTCTCTCTCTCGCTCTCGCTCTGTGTGTGTGTGTGTGCGTGTGTGTGTGTGTGTGTGTGTGTGTGTGTGTTTCTGTAAGATAAACCTGCAGGAAGAGTATGGGAAATTCCTCTGTTTGTAGGTGTCTTGTAGGGCACATTTGTCTTCCTTCAGTCAGTTTGCCAAGCAACCCACCTGAACACCTCAACACTTTGTGGGTCTGGTTGCTTCTTACCCAGATAAGCTAGAATTTGTCCCTCCCTCCTCTTAGTAGGTGCTTACCTCTCCTTATTTTGAGCCAGTGAGTTGCCCTGGGACTTCAATACTTCAACAGGGTTCAGAAAAGTCATAAATTTGATGTTTGTCATGTTAGTTTTCTGTTGAATGGTTCTGAAAACTAGAGGGCATCAATGTGGATTATTTTTACTTGCCACTTCAAAATCTACAAAAGAAACAGTATAAAAGTCTCTACCAATATATTTTATTATTACATTAATACTTCTTTGTTAAGTCAGTCAGTCACAAACATTTGTTTCCTGCCTATTCTGAACCCAGCGCTCAATAAAGTGTCAGGGTAGAAATAACTTCAGGTAATCTGAGTCAATGCTTGTAAACATATTTTAAGAACTATGATGACAAAGAGAATGCAAGATTCTCAGCATTATTTCTATTACTAAAATGAGGATTTATATGTTGGAAAACACTCATTTGATCCATGTTTGCTAAACACACTTATAAGAGTTTAAACATAGATTAAAATGTGCATATTCATTTATTCTAGAGTATTAATAAGCAAGAATTGAGTCATACTAACTATTATCCCAATTATACACCAAAGAAAGTCCAATAAGCACTTCTGGATAATTTAGGGTTATTAAAATAATAGCTTATATTTACATTTTATAAGCAGACTTGAAATATGCGACATCAACTATAACAGAAAAGAGTTATTTACCTAATAAATCTGTTCCCATTTTAATCATAAAAGGCCGGTGATATGCCATTGCCAATATTACTATAGAAAGAGTAAATATCCACTAAGCCAAGAGGTAAAATCAGAAATTAGATATTATAGAAGGATATTGTTTAGTATATGGAAGTAGAAAAGAAAAATACAGTAGTCACCATTAGCTAAAGGAAATTAGCTGAGTACATTGCAAGTATTTACCAAAAACTTAAATATGTGTTCCATAGTATCTGGTAGGAAGCAGCTTCAAAAGCTCCTTGGCGAATACTTCAAAAGAAGGAAATTTTTATCAAAAATGGACTATACCCGAGAAAAAGCCGACATGAGCAATTTTATCATGCTACTTTATCCTAAATAAATGCCTAACCTTATTGCTTAAAGGTGACCAAATATTCTCTACCTTACAAGCAAAATGAGGCCAAGGCTCAGCCTATAATCAACTGTTATTTGGCCAAGCCAAGAACAGAATGTGACTTTATGTCTGAACAGAACATTTAATTCTGACAGCCTGACTTCTTAGGGCTTCTCTCATCAAAAGCTCAGCACATAAACACACTGCCTGCAGCCGTGCATTGATTGTCAGCACAATTAATTGCCAGGAAAACTGCAGCTTTATTAAGTGTAGTGCACTAACAATAAAAACATCACTATTTATAGCACAGAGCATGGCGAGATATCTATACAAATAAAATATAACAATAATAAACAAAGGGCCAGTCTGTACTCCCACAGGAGAACATCAGTGGATTTGTTTTAATGCCAAGCCACAATAGGCTACTCAAGTGTCCCTGAGCATAAGATACTGCAACCTGCTAAAAGGCAAGAGCCTTTTGTAATCTCTGCAATGTCAAAAGGAAAATACATACCAAGTACTCTGTTCAAAGCTGTTTTCCTTGTAGTTTCAAATCTCCATTAACCCTGTGTCCAACTACAGATGTCCTGTTGTTTATGTAGAAGACAGGAGAGAACACAGTGCAATAATGAAGAATGTTCCAAAAGTTATTGATTTTTTTAAAAGCATACACACCAAACCTAAGTGCTCAGCCCTAAATACATGTACACAAAACCAACACTAAATGAAACAATGTATATATAATATATATATATATAATATCACATATATATATGTGATATATATATACATAACACAAAACCAACACTAAATGAAACAATGTATATATAATATATATAATTATAATATAACATATATTTATGTGCCATATAAATACATATGCATGTATATGTGCCAGTAATACTCACAGGACAAGAAATTGAGAGGAGTGGGAGGGGACATAGGAGTTGGAGGGGCAGAGAGAAGAGGAGAAATAATATAAATACAATAGTCATGTACAAAATTCTCAAAAAATAAGAAAAATGTAAAAAGCAGATGCATCTTGATGTATTCCTGAGGAAAACTCAGTAGCATTACACACTGAATAATCATCAGTTTAAGATTTTGAAATGAGGGCTGGAAAAATGGTTCAGTAGGTAAAGTGCCTTCCATCTGAGCACAGGACCTGAGTTTGGATCCACAGCTCTCATATAAAAGCCAGGCGTGCTGGTGTGGCATGCCTATAACCCCAGCACTGGGGCGGGGTAGACAGGTGGATCTCCCTGCACTCACTATTCAACTTCTCTTGTGGAAACAGTGACCTCTAGCTTCAGTGAGAGACACTTTCTCAAAAGCTTAAGGTGGAAAATGATAGAGGAAGATGTCTCAAGTCAAATTCTGGCCTTCACATGAGCATACACACACACGCGCGCGCGCACACACACACACACACACACACACATGCACACACATGCACGGTGAGATATTGAAAATATGATTCCTTTAGTAACTACACCCCTGGTACCTGATCTACTTTCCTAATTTAAATAGGCACACTCACATGGAAACAAAGTGGATACAGGTGGATACAAGTTCTGAATATGTTCTTATATTTTTCTTTGAAAAACCATGCCAAAATTGGGGTAGAGATTATATGAAATCATCCTAAGAAGTTGAGCCACTAGGACACTGAGGATAATGCCCTTCTCTGGTTAATCATCAACAGTGAAGATACCTGACATCTCACACATTCCTTCAGTCAGTCCCTTCTGACCAAAATCACTTCTTCAGTGGGGTAAATTTGGAATCTAGTTTTACTGTACGTTGTTACTGTAACTCAGGTGTACACAGAGTCCTTAAATTTGATGTTTCACTTTTTTATATTGTCTCTATGTGATATGAAAGCAATATATATTGAACAGAAACTAAATTTCAAATTCTGAATTTAGATATGCCTTTCATTAGATATACCTGTCATTCTTCCAGAGTTAAATTCTCCAGAAGCAACAAGGTCCTCAGTAACCTATTGACTCCAATGGTGAAATTTGAGACTCTTTTTGGAATGACACCAACAATGATAAAAGTACTTTAATTTTTTTTGTTTTGTTTTGTTTTGTTTTTTGGTCTTTTTGAGACAGGGTCTCCCTGTAGACTCAGCTGACCTGGAGCTTCCTATGTAGACCAGATGGGTCTTGAACTTACAGAGATCCACCTGCCTCTGCCTCCCAAGTGCTGGGATTAAAGATGTGCACCACCACACCTGACTGGTAAAAGTACTTTAATTAATACTAGAACTTAAATAAAACTTATTTTGGGAAAATATTATGGTATAATTTTGAAGCCTACAGACTGAGAGACTAGCATAGCTATTATTTTTGTTCTTAAAACAGAACCAAAAAATTGCACAGTATGTGTGATGGTTAATCTTTCAACTCGTGTTATTAATGGGAGGTTGTGAAAAGTAGGAGTTAGAGATGAGCTCCAAAATGTAGGTCATCGGCACTGTATCTTTGGAGGCATACCTTGCCTGGCTCCTCCCTGTATTCCTGCTTCCCTCTGCTTTCTTCCTGGTCTGCCATTAGTAAGCTTTCATAGCCTCATGCACTATGATACTCACCCCCATGGCCACATGAAGCCAAATAATCCCAGGCTGAAATCTCTTAAACCATGAACCAAGATAAATCTTGAGTTGCTTCTGTCATGTACTTCCTCACAGCAATAAATAAAGTAACTGAAACAGCAGTATGTGTCCCAGGAAGCAATATACACCCAGTACCATTTTAACAAAGAGTTATTCAAACACAAACGTAAAAGACTATAGCCAATATGGGAAATAATTTTTTCTCTGATTGCTTTGTCTGGCCTTTTCAACATTTGAATTTTTATTGCTGAAGGTTGTATTACATTGAGAGAAAAGAAACAAGTGGTAAACTGACCTTCCATAAGGTGCCCTCCGTTGCTGCAAATTATTCTCAACTAACCTCTTCTTTCTCAGATTACGGCAGGCAATCGGGAGGCAAAACAGAATAAAAGGCTGTTGTTATGAAATGATATTGGATAGAGTCATCATAACATCTTTAAGATATAATAGATTATAATAGATGGGTTTTTTTTTTTTTTTGGTCTTTTTGAGACAGAGTCTCCCTGTAGCCCCAGCTGTCCTGGAACTCACTATGTAGACCAAGCTGGCCTTGAACTAACAGAGATCCACCTGTCTCTGCCTCCAAGTGCTGGGATTAAAGGTGTGTGCCACCACGCCCGGCATAAATGGGGTTTTTATGGGTGCTATTTATTTATTTTTTTATCTCTGCCTCCCAAGTGCTGGGATTAAAGGTGTGTGCCACCACGCCCGGCATAAATGGGTTTTTTATGGGTGCTATTTATTTATTTTTTAAAAAAAAACAAAAGTTTTTAAAATTAAAATAATGTATATTAAGCTGTCACCCTTAATGGACTAATTTACTAGACCAGTGTAGTTCAAAATATGTATGACAAATGGCAAACTAATTTCCTTCCTCATTAAAGAAAAAGCAGGGCTTCCCCATGTTTACTGTAGCCTCCAGAGACTGAAATGTTCATTCTCTTGCTTCCATCATCACACTGTCTTTTATCTACACTGCCTCCTTTCCATGTGTACAGAAATTATTTCCTCACTTTTGGACAGTTTCTAGGGTAAGTTTTGGCAGACTAGAAGAACTACTTTTTGAAACCTACGTTGAAAACCACAAACTCCTTAACACTGGAAGGTAGTCAAACCCCACATCTGTTACTCATTGATGAGCCAGAAGCCGGATCAGAAGGATGGCATCACAAAACCCGAGTTGTTAAACATTTTCTTCTCTTTCACCTCTTCCTTCCTCTCAACAAGCAGCATTTTGACTACTGAATGTTAGGAAATGTATTAGCTCTGACTGCTATTGAGCCTGTGTTTGCTAGACAGTTGCCTTAATTGTTAAACAACATGACTATTTTACTTTTTAAGCTAAATTTTAATAAGCTTTTATTTTGTAACAATTTTGTATTTACACTAAAATTCTGAGTACAGAGAGAGCCCAATACGTCATACTTAGTTTCCATTTACACAAATATTTTAGATGAGTTTGAGATTTTGGTTGCAATTAATAAAACAACATAGATAAGAAATTTTAACTATACTTCATACTTTTTTCAAATTTCATCACTTTTAGTGATTCAAACCAGATGTTGTGTTGAGCAGTCATGCTTTTCAATTTCTTTGTGCCTGTGAGTTTCTTAGGCATCCTTTGTAAATAGCCTTGATGACTTTAAGGGTTTCAGGTCAAGTAACAAGTAGACTGTGCCTCAAATTGGGATTTTCCCTATGCATTTCTTATGATTCAATTGAGACTATTTGTGTGGAAGCATATCATTTTCTTCATATACTCATATTATTTCAAGAGTTTATGCTATCCATTCAGCTTTTTACTCTTGTCATTAACCTTGGTCACCCATTCACAGGAGAGTTGCCCTTTCTCTTCTTTCCACAGTAGAGTTACAAAGAGAAGTCACTGTACATGATCCACAGCTAAAAGGTGAAGGAAAAGCGCTAGATACAGAAGCACTATTCTTCTTGGAATTCTTTTGTGTTCCGAATATATTTTTTTTACACTTTCCCTGTTTTAAAATCATTTACGTCAGCATGGGTTCATGGACTTCTTTTACTTTGATATATAATCAAATATAACTATCAGTTTCGTTGCTCTAGTTGTTCCAGATTTGACTATTGGGAATTTCCTTTGTTATGAGGAACAGTTTTCCTCAGTTCCTATGTTATGTTTCCTTTGAGAGGCTCCAGTATCTATCCTTCCTTCCTTCCTTCTTTCTTTCCTTTCTTCTTCCCTCCCTCCCTCACTTCCTCCCTCCCTCCCTTCTTTCCTTCCTTCTGCCTTACTGTCTGGCAATATTATGTGCTCCAGGCTGATGTGTTTTCCTGCCCTGAAACTCATCCTAAAATCAGATATTTTTCTAAGGTCTCTGTCACTGGGGAGTTCTATCAGAAAACAAGACCTGAATGCTACCAGCAAGTTGCTGCTTTTGGGCCCTCTCAACTGACAGCGAGGAAATATCTGCTACAGGTATCTATAACTATTTCTGAATACAGCTATCTACATCTATAAAAACTAAACTCAAGATGTCTCCAACCCAGGTTTATTATTGTACGGACCATTCCAGCCTACTCTTCTCATTTAATCTGTAAACCACTCTGACAAATGCAGCTCCCATCATGTGTCGTCTGTTTATTTATTCACAGTCTCAGTATGAAAGAGTAGCAGTGTCTGAACTGCTCGCCCATGCCACCATGGAATCAACTTTGCCTACTAGAAGAGAGTGCTTACATGGCTTCTTTGCCTCTTGTTTTCCATAAGACAGGTTTTATTATTATTGTGAGAATGTTTTAGCCTTCTTCATGAGCCTATTTTGTACATTTGAAATATGATTAGTTTTTCAAACTGCATTCCATCTTGAGATGCCCCAAATACCTAAATTATTCTTATCATATACATA
>NW_008349068.1:8490041-8491718 GCF_000622305.1 Nannospalax galili | reverse complement strand
TTCATAGAATTATTTTTACCACATTGAGATCCCCTCATGCACTTCTACCTTCACCTTCCTACCCCCTCTGATTTTATGTCTTCTATTATTATTTGGTTTATTTAAAGACCTATCAAGTGCAATCTGTATTCTGAAAATGCTCTTGGATGTGGGTTTATCTCTTGAAGTTTAGTAAACCTACCAGCTGTCATACCAAGAAAACTGTCTCTCCCTCTTCTGGCATCTATCAATTGCCAATAAATCCTAAGTTACGACTGGGATCTCTTGTCTACCTCTCACATCCATGCTGTTTTAATCTGACTTAGGCTAGCACAAATCTTGTGCAAGCTCTTACAACTACTCTGTGGTGTCCATACAACAGTTTCTTTATGTTCATCTACCACCTCTGGCTCTTACAATATTTCTACCCCCATTTCTACAATGATCCCTGAGCCTTGGGAGGAAAGGGTATGATAAAGGTATGCAATTTACGGCTGAATACTCCATAGTCTTTTATTCTCTGCAGTCTGACCAGTTATGAATCTCTGTGTTAATTGCCATCTGCTTCAAGAAGAAATTTCTCTGGTAGTTGAGCAATACACTAATGTATGGGTATAACGAAAACTCATGTGTCCATTTAATACCATGGCTATTTAGCAGAATAATAGTAGTAGATTCTCCCCTATGGCCTGTGACCTATCTCGGTACAAATTCTTAGCCCTGGTAACAGTGTCAGGTTTTGGACTCCATCGTGTGAAGCAGACCTTAAGTACAATCAGAAGGTGGTCTGTTATTCCCTTAACGTTTATGACAGTATTGCATCAGTGGGCATATTCTGCCAGGCCAGATGTTCTAGTTTGTTTCTCCATTGTTGTGACAAAGTACTCTGACCAATACCAACTTGGGGAGGAAAGGGTTTATTCAGCTTACATCTCCTGGGTCACGGTTCATCAGGGAGCCAAAGGTAGGAATTCAGGGAAGGAACCTGGAGGCAGGAGCTGGAGCACAGGCCATGGAGGAAAGCTGTTTACTGGCTTGCTCCCCTGGTCCCTGCTCAACCTGCTTTCTTATACAACATAGGCCTACCTGCCCAGGGGTGGCACCACCCAGAGTGGGCTGGGACCTCCCATACCACTCAGTGATTAAGAAGATGCCCCACAGACATGCTCACAGGCCAATCCAATGGAGGCAATTCCCCAATTGAGACTCCCTCAACCCAGCCAGGTGTGTCAAGTTGACACTAAAGATATCCAGCACACCAGATGTTATTGTAGCTCATAGGGTTGACAGATGGGTAAGGTTAATGAATATGTTTCTGAGGCTGAAGAGATGGCTCAGCAGTTAAGAGCACTGACTGCTCTTGTCAAAGAACCCAGGTTCGATTCCCAGCACCCACATGGCAGCTAACAACTATCTGTAACTGCAGTTCCAGGGGATTCAATGCCCTCCTCTGACCTCCACAGGTATTGCATGAAATGGGTGCACTTACATACATGTAGGCAATACACTCATGCAGATTAAATAAAATAAAAATAATTAAAAAATTAAAAACTTTTAAAAGATCTTTCTATGCCAGTAACATGCATAGTACCTTCTAGTTCTATGAAACCTGGGCAGTAGAGATGAAGCTTCAGGGTCAGTATCAGCTTGATTTCTCCTTTTTTTTTTTTTTTTTTTTTAAAAAAAATTTTGAGTTAA